>NW_028241570.1:0-225430 GCF_964263255.1 Lissotriton vulgaris
AGAAAAACAACACATAAGCATTCTGGTTGGCTGGTCCCATGAACTCGGACCAGAGCCGGAAGACCAAGAACTGCTGTTGGCTGCCGCAACCTGTAGAGAAAAGCAGCTGCAGCCATTTTAGGGCTCGGGGACTCCGTCCGCATGTCCTGGAAATTAACTATCACACCTATAAGGGAGCAGGAAAGGGGTAGCCGGACCCTTATGGCGGTGTTCTCAAGGGACCCCTCCTGGGTTCAAAGTGTAAAAAAAAAATTCTGCACCGCTGTGAACTTGCAGTACTTATCTCACTTCCCGCCAAATTTCATGCAAATACCACAAAATTACTTTGGGAACAAAAACATCAAAGGTGGACAAAAAATGTTGGGTGGGTGTCTGTTGGTGTTTAGTGACCTAGGGGTGTTTGCCAGCAATGGGGGGTTGGCCGCCTGTGGGGGTTGGGCACATGACCTCGCCACAAACCAAGTCTGCACCCAACCCCACAACACACGGGCGAAGGTCATGTGCAGCATAGGTTGGGTGCCCAACCTCACACCTCGCACGCCACAACCAAGCCTGCACACGCCCCCACACCGCACAGGGTGGAAGGTCATGTGCAGCAGAGGTTGGGTGCCCAACCTCACACCTCGCACGCCACAACCAAGCCTGCACACACCCCCACACCGCACAGGGCGGAAGGTCATGTGCAGCAGAGGTTGGGTGCCCAACCTCATACCTCGCACGCCACAACCAAGCCTGCACCCAACTCCACAACACACAGGGCGAAGGTCATGTGCAGCAGAGGTTGGGTGCCCAACCTCACACCTCGCACGCCACAACCAAGCCTGCACACACCCCCACACCGCACAGGGCGGAAGGTCATGTGCAGCAGAGGTTGGGTGCCCAACCTCATACCTCGCACGCCACAACCAAGCCTGCACACACCCCCACAACGCACAGGGCGGAAGGTCATGTGCAGCAGAGGTTGGGTGCCCAACCTCACACCTCACACGCCACAACCAAGCCTGCACACAACTCCACAACACACAGGGCGAAGGTCATGTGCAGCAGAGGTTGGGTGCCCAACCTCACACCTCACACGCCACAACCAAGCCTGCACACACCCCCACACCGCAGAAGGTCATGTGCAGCAGAGGTTGGGTGCCCAACCTCACACCTCGCAAGCCACAACCAAGCCTGCACACACCCCCACACCGCAGAAGGTCATGTGCAGCAGAGGTTGGGTGCCCAACCTCACACCTCGCAAGCCACAACCAAGCCTGCACACACCCCCACACCGCAGAAGGTCATGTGCAGCAGAGGTTGGGTGCCCAACCTCACACCTCGCAAGCCACAACCAAGCCTGCACACACCCCCACACCGCAGAAGGTCATGTGCAGCAGAGGTTGGGTGCCCAACCTCACACCTCGCAAGCCACAACCAAGCCTGCACACACCCCCACACCGCAGAAGGTCATGTGCAGCAGAGGTTGGGTGCCCAACCTCACACCTCACACGCCACAACCAAGCCTGCACACACCCCCACACCGCAGAAGGTCATGTGCAGCAGAGGTTGGGTGCCCAACCTCACACCTCACACGCCACAACCAAGCCCTGCACACACCCCCACACCGCAGAAGGTCATGTGCAGCAGAGGTTGGGTGCCCAACCTCACACCTCGCAAGCCACAACCAAGCCTGCACACACCCCCACACCGCAGAAGGTCATGTGCAGCAGAGGTTGGGTGCCCAACTTCGCATGCCACAACCAAGCCTGCACACCCCCCCACACCGCACACGGAAGGAGGTCACGTGCAGCAGAAGTTGGGCGCCAAACCTCACAACTCGCACGGCCAATGGCGCACTCGCCATGCACTGCTAATGACCTCCCTTATTAAATCACTGCTGAAATGTTCGATGACATAATTGATAACATATAGGAACTGAAAACAGGTGTTCACTTGGAACTCATTTATAAACACAATCTGATTACACAGACTTCTGTGTAGACTTAATCTGTATAAGAAATGTTATAATGAAACAGACAATTATTCCGTGAAGACGTCATCTTTTTTCAAATTGAAGTGGTGAACAAACAACCAGTATCTCATATCCACTTCGATTCAGGCGAATCGAAATTCAGGTCAAGCCACACATTAGAAATGACTTTTATAACATTTATAATAAAGTGAGGGATGACAAGATTATCATTTACTGTTTATTCTCATTTAAGTGGTTACTTTGCTCCTTTTCTGGTTCTGTTTTTTTCCACTTGGGTTGCCTCTCAAAATCTTTTCACTGCTCACTTTATTATCAATGTTATAAGATTTTTTTATAATGTATGGCTTGAAATACATTTCGATTTGGCTGAGTTGAATTAGATAACCACTTTAATTTGAAAAAAGATGTAGTCTTTACGGAATAATTCTCTGTTTCATTATAATATTTCTTATACAGATGAAGTTTACACAGACGTCTCTGTAATCAGATTGTGTTTATAAATGAGTTCCAAGCGAACACCTGTTTTCATTTGCTTCATTTATACACAAGTTCACATGGACATATGGGGTTGCTCCTGTTCCTTACGCCTCTAATTGATAACATGACTGCAGCATCTGAAATTGGACCATCAGTGTCAGCAGCAAGTATTCAGAGTACGGCCTGTTGCCTTTCCCAATATTTGTTTGGCTTCTTAGCATTGTTTGCTCAGACAGTTCTTTAGGTCTCACCTAAGACAGCGCATTCGCCGTTTGTTGTCAGACATATTGTTATCGTGCAGAGGCCGACCATTGCTTACTATTGGTTGGCAGCATTGTCACTCTTATTTGCTTCCTCCTTGTACGCGTTCGTAGGCTTTCCTTCCTTTTCCTGTGCTTGCCCCTCCCCTGGAGAATAGGTGCATTACTTGAGACATTCAGACCACTCAATTTATTTTGTTTAAGGACTCTACAGGAGTGTTTGTTTTCTTGCTGTTTCTCTCTTGTTCTTCTCCCCCTCTGTGTCCCTCTCTTTTGCCGTCCTCCTTTTCATTCTTGCTTCTCCACCACCCCTTGTGCATGTGCACCCCCAACCACGCCTGCCTGCACTCTGTAGTCCATGAGGTTCCCTAGCTCTACCCACCCTCTGTGTGCTTTCATAACCCCAACCGCCAACCCTGTATTGTCAGCTGGCTGCCCCAGCCCCCCCCCACCCTCTGCTGTCAGCTTGCTACCCCAGCCCCCCTCCCACCCTCCTCTGTCTACTTGCTGGCCCAGCCCCTCCTGCCCACTCTCTGTTGTCAGCTTGATGCCCCAGCCCCACCCGTCCACCCTCTGTTGTCAGCTTGATGCATCAGCCCCTCCCACCCATCCTCCACTGTCATTACCAACAAGCATTTACAATGCAATGGTTTTGCCTTTGTTAAAGTTAGAGCTATTGGCATTGCTCTTGACATTATTTTTATTTATGTTTTTTTTAACATAAATAAATGGCATTGTCATTTACAATGCCACTAGCTTTATCTCGCAAATGACACACACAAACACCCACAGAGAGCCCCCCCAAACACACACAGAGCCCCCCCACACACACACACACACACAGAGCCCCCCCCACACACAGCCAAACATCGCATTATATTACACCATCTTTTCCCTTTTGATCCGAAATAAAACAAGAAACTAAAACGACACGTGTGAATGCTCAGGAAAGCACTAAATCCTCAAACTGCTTTGACATTCTCCTGGCACGTGAACCCACCGAGCTCATACGTGGACGCCCACAGGAGAAACTCACTTACACAAGAGCTTCCCTGAGTGGAATTCAAACAAGTATTTCTTTCACCTGAGGTTTAAACAGAGGGTTGTAGCCTGTGTGCCCAATCAGTACTCATGACTCCATCTCTCCTTTTAGACATTATCTCAACCTGTTCTGAAGTTAACTTAACCAATTGTCGCTTGTTCCAGTAATCCTCAGATCCCAACGGCTTACTAGCTTCAGTCACAGGAAACAAATTAACTGCACACAAAGCGCACGTGGAGAACATTTCAAAGTAAACACTGCACTATGCCAACATGACAAGCATAGATTCAAAGATAAATATAGCGCTCTACAATAATACCATGAGGGCATGCAAAGACCGCCCACGCTGCTTTCATAGCTCATGCTGTGGACATACCAAAAGGAGCATCATAGAAATCTTAAAGAAACATCGCATTATATTAAAAATCATATAAAGCCTTGTCAATGATGTCATTGTTGCATCAGTATCTCACCCTTCTGTGATCACTGCCCGTGTTACACTGGGACAACTCACTCTCTACTACGCCTGTGTCCGTCTTCTCCTTCCTAAGTTAATATTATATACTAGCCACTGGTATCCGTACTGCATACCAACATACTTTGACTGTTCACTGTTGCACCATTGTCTTCGCCTTCTAGGACATCAATATATATACAGAAACCGACATATAGTGACTAGTCATGAGTGATTATATTTCTTTTCTCCTCCGTAAGTACCCTAGTTCTACTGCCCGCAGTACTTCAGCTACAGATACAGTCTGACCACTAGATGTTATTGTTGTCCTATTCGCTGGCTCTCGTTCGTCAAATTGCTCTACTTCTCCGTAAGCCAATACTCCATATTATAATGCTCTTCCACAGATGTATTCACTTCCTCTGAAACTCGCAGGTCCTCATCCTCTGAACTCTGTCTCATTACGTTATAGCTACCATAACCTGGCATTCAAACGTCTGCTGTCGCGTGCACCTAGAAATCATCCTAAGTCATTCAGATCCGATCCTTACAACTCGTGGGGGGGGGCGGGGCTCGCGCGGGGTGCGGGGGGGACGGGACGGGACTTGGGGGGGGGGACGGGACTTGGGGGTGCAGGCGGGCGGGGACTCGCGCGGGGGGTTAAAAAGTACATTTTTTAAAAATAAGAAAACTTACCTGACTGCCCGTGTCCGCGTCAGAGCAGAGGAAGCAGCTCTAGTGATGACGCGGCGGAGGCTCGGCCGGCTGGGCCAATCCCAGCGCGGCCCTGGCTGGAGGCGGACGGCTGCTTCCTTCGGCTGGGGAACTTGGCTTCGGGGGCCGCGGCGGGGAAACAAAGGGACAATGCCGGGTGGGCACCGGCTTTAGAGGTCAGCAAAAGCGCTCCACGCCATGTAAGTGAGGCTCCTTCTCCTTCAGGCGGGTGCCGGCAATGCCAGACCAGATTCGGGGGCGTTCCCGGCTTTTGGCTGACGTAGCGTGACGTAGCCAAAAGGGAAAAATTCTCGGGAACGCCCATCTGGTCCGAGATTGACGGACAGAGCCCTCTCCCAATGGCTAGCCTCCATTTATGGAGCTAGCCAATGGGAGGAGGGGGCAGATACCCGACCCCACAGAGCAAAACATAGGATTTTTCCAAGCGCATGCGTACTTCGTACGCATTGCTAGGTAAAACCTAAAAATGGGGTACCCCAATACAAGTCTTGGACCTGGGCTCAATTCGATATAGAAAACAATGGTCCTAAACCTTTCCTTTATGTAATATACATCAATGACATCAAATCAAACTTTTGAGCTCCCGACATGTCTGCTCATAGCATCTAAAACATACCAGAGAGTAGAGTGCAGCAGCCAAAGACCACCCAAAATACCGTCATGTATTCAGTCATAACTGGAAAAGCAGTTGTAGATTTTGCTGCATTCATATTTTTATAAACAACAAACAATTCGGAGAGGTTGCTCCAAGGGAACGTGCAGAAAGTGTGGAGAATGGGAGGGATCCCAGGTGAAATTAAGAGAAAGGATTCATAAAGTGGTTCAGCAATTTTTGATTGATAGCGAAATATCAATCTGGGTGACCTGGCCATAGAGTATCAATAGTTTACATGGTCTATTTACATATTTTACACAATCCAAGAGTGTATCATTTTTTAGCATGACATGATTGGTTTTTTTTTGGTCCAGGTACGATGGGTATAGGTGTCGACGTTTCGTTTCGACCCGACTTGGGGCCTCGGCCTGCGGGTCTTCCTCAGGACTGGGGGGGGGGGGGGGCAACCATTGGAAGAATGATGCATCAGTTCCCGGCATGTATTGCCTACAGAACCGACTTAAGGTGGTGCGACCGCCCTGTACCACTGGTCAGGGTGGAATATCGAATATCACCCACTGAATTAGAACGCACCTTAGCAGAGGATGTATGCTTTCTGCACTGGTACCAGTAAGGATTCTACTGGTCGTCTCCGCAATCTGTGCCCCAAGTCGGGTCGAAATGTCATAACCTATACCCATCATATAACCATCATACCTGGACCAAAAAAAAACCATCCATGTTGTGCTAAAGAATGATACACTCGAGCAGTAGCAGCACCCCTTCCCGCTAGCGCCTTGAGACCCTCAGGGGTGAGTAGTGTGCTTTACAAAGTTCTGATTGATTGATTGATTGATTAATTGGTTGATGGTAGACTTTCTGGACTGGGCAACAGTAAAAATCACAGCGGCCAAAAAAAGGTGGCAGCTGCTGCTCATGGCCCCATAAAGCCAAGAAAAAAAAGTTTTAGTTGCCATAAATGGTTTATGGAGAAGAGAGCTAGAAAGACAAAAAAAAATATTGAGAAGTACAGAGAGGATAGAGAGCAGATGTTCTAGAAAAGGAGGGAAGAAAGTAACAAAGGAGAATACTTGAAAAAAGCAAAAGATTGACCAGGAGAGACAAGAATGGGAAGATAAATAAATGCAGCAGCAAACAGAAAGCAGTAGTGCGTTAAAGAGACATGGAGTGGGGACAAGGGGAAGAGAGGCAGCGGGGACAAAGATTAGGAGATAGGGAGAGAAGAGAGGGAGAGCCCGGAGGAGCAACATGAAAGCGAGTTACATGTAAAGAAAAGGAGATTGAAGATTTTGAGTGGCATTTATAGCTTATCTTGTTTTGGCCATTACACCTGGCCGGGTGTTGTTTCAATATACACCTTTGCACTTATCTTCTAAAGAGGATCTTCGTGTACTTGCATAATGGTCTTTAAAGCCCTTCTTAGGTCTAACCAGTGTTACCTGATCCCCTTTGCTTCTTACAAGTTGCTTAGCAATGGCACCCGTTGTTATTGCTACAACGCGCTTTGGTGAGAAGAGATGAGGCCTTCCCTTTTAATGTATATCAGCCATTTATAGATTTCCTGCATAGTCCCTGGAAAGTACAACATACCTGTGCCTCGGCTTTCTACTGTACATTTAAATATGTCAGTCTCTCAACTGTTTCCAAACATAAAGCTTGACTTTTATCTGCACCTGTAGTAATGCTGAACAATCCTCTACCAGCAAATATTTCCCATTTCTCGTACACATGGCGGTCTCCAAGCTTCCTATATTCACCACTCAGAAAAACACTTGCTTGTCTAGTCGCTGTTAGGCACGTGGAGGGTACCGCCTTGAGGATCCTGTGCGAGGAGTTTCCTGCTTGCGGAAGAGTGGGGAATGCCCATTATTCAGGAAATGGAGGACTCTGGAGCATCCAATGGGAGGTACCATGCGAGCGACACCAAAGGGAGAGGTTATCACAGAGCGGGATCCTAGGTGCAAACCGTGAAACCACCCCTTGGAGCCTTGGAGGCAGTGCTGCTGCCAGCCCAGCTACGGCTCCTCTAACCGGAGACGGAACTAGGGTCCTCAGCCAGGCCGCAGGCCTCGAATGGACCCACCCCGGGCTCACACAATCCCCTATCCTTTACAACGCCTATCTGTCTTGTTGGTGGAGGTCTGACGAAGGTCTCCTTTTGAACAGCAGCTTTAGCACAACCTGCCTGTGACTATGAGCGGTGTAAGCCTGTGTGGACGTCTGCTTCAAGTCCTTGCAGCTTTGGCTGGTGCTTTTCATCTCATATAATTGAACTTTGCACCCTTTGTCACAACTTTATAGTGAAATGCATTGTGGGACTTTTAAAGCTCCTCCTGTAAAACTGCATTTAAATTCTGTTTAGTTTTCACCGTTGTTGCAGCCCTTTTCGCCACTTATTTCACAAAACCTTCTTGATGGATAAGGGCCAAACTCCCTATAAAGTTGTTTTTTTCAATTTGCGAGTTTAATTAAAACGTCACTTATGAAGTTGGGTGGAGTTCGGACACTCCGCCCTTTACAAAGCAGATGACGTTTTCTAACTTAACTGGAGGTAAGGTTGATCCCTTCGGGCCTTCCAGGTGTGATGATTTCGGATGCAGAAGGTCCCAGGTAGGCCATCCTCCAATAACACATTGTTGGATGTGTAGAGGGTGGACATGCACCACCTCAAGAAAGAGGTGTGGGAGGGAGGCTTCCAGCTGAGGCCAGATCATTAAACAACAAGCATTTGCAATGCAATAGGCCTAGCATTATTAAAGTTTGGTTTGAGCTATTGGCATTGCTAAATAATGCAACACTAATAGCTCAAACTTTAATAATGCGAGACCTATTGCATTGCAAATGCTTGTTTAAGACTTGTGCCCTGGTATACATATAAACAACAAAGAAAAAGCTTGCATAGTAGTATAGTAGTAGTCTTGGCTGCACGGAAGCGAACTACTCACAGGTAGATGGAGAGCTACTGGTAGCGCACAAGCTACTCGTTGGAGACTCGAGGTGAAGTGAATACTGATAAATGTGTTTTTTGTCTTTGGAGTGAGTCAGACATGAGCCTGTAGGTGCCGCAGCCGCCCTCATTTCCTAGAATCCAGGCTATGATAGGCCTTCTCAGAAAAGCCTCTCCCCTCGTGAAAAATGAGCTTTTTATGAAGCCTTCATTAAAGCACTTGTTGTTATAGCTCCTTGAGGCGTGCTACTTCTGCTTTTGAATACTTTTGTTTTAGTTTCGTTGCCGGACTTAATGCCAACCCTACATGTATGATTTCATCGGGTACTGTGCACTTTGGAAGTTTCCAGCTCTATTTGTTGATGTGGGTGTCGCCGCGCGTCTCTTCCTCCCTAGACGGCCTTCAGCAGCGCAGGGTCACTTTTGTCACCCCCTTCAGTGGTCTCCGGAGAGAAGCTTGTACTGGCAGCGGTGACCAGCCCAGGGTGGGCTTCACTCCTCCATTGCCTTAGCGCTTAGAAGTGAACGGATAGAATATTTTTATGCTTTTGAACTAGCAGCAGGGGCCAACTGGGGGTATGAGGGAGGGGGGTTAACGTCAGTGTTTCTTTCTTCTGCAGTTTGTCCGATAAACACCTGACATGTGTCCGCAGCTTCCTTCCAGCTGTCAGGTGATGTCAGACCACAGGGTTGACTGACGCCATCTGAACTGATGGACCATTTCAGAGACTTGGCCGCTCTTGGAACAGACTCACTCTGAAGTTGTGTTGAGACACACACAGTGAATGGATTTTTTAGGTCTCGGCCGGGGCAGACCCGTGTAAACCTGGAGACCTTGAAGTGGAGTAGGAAGAGCCAGCCCTCCATGTCCTGCTGCTGCTTCCCAAATGGATGACTCCGCCCTGTCGAAGCCCTTGCTCTTTATATCCAAATGTGAAACAAATTAAGTCCTCCTGATGGCATAATGTGAAAGGGCCATCAAGGCTCGTATTCTACGTCTTTGCTTGCTCAGCGTGTTAATGGGCAAGTCAGATTCAAATCCCAGTAAAACAAGAATCAGCATTTATAGTTTACAGAAGAAATGAGCCAGCTCCAGATGAGACAAAACCGGTGACAGGGGAAACAAGCCCACGAGTGGTGCGCACGCGCACGCCACAGTGAGCGATCTGTTTTCAATTATCGCGCCCATGTCTGGGCACGATTATTGAAAACAGATGTCGGCGTGCAGGTAACAGACACCAATAGGCCATGGGCGGAGCAACGCGACCGCCTTTGGCCTATTGGTGCTGTCTTCCTAAAAAATACGACCGTAAGGGCCAATACTGTGGCTCAAAAGGAATCGCATATGCACGAGTGTGTGCGATTCCAGGGTCCGTTTTGGAACCCTCCACAAAAGGGCTCTCGCCTGCCCGATCACTGCTGAGCAGTGCAACGCAGGGCGCGAGCCTTAAAAAGAGAACTTCACAAGCAATCAATAATGAAAAAGAACCAAAAACAATTGCGTGCTTTAAAACCGTACATACTGTACCCTTTTCCATAAACATATTTGGGAAAGAATGAACCTCTATTGCAGAGCTCTAGTCACAGCTGAGGACCATGCCCCCTAGAAATATACTTCTGGCCACAGGTCTGAATCATGGGCAGAAGCGTCCAGCCCTTGTTGTTAAGTTAAAAATACCATGTTTGAGTAATGACCGCCAAGGTTCATATTTACTAATGCTTTACACCAGGTTTGCATCAAAGCATCACAAAAGTGGTGCAGGCCCGGCACAAAACGTTGGCGTGGGATTACACAATGCAGAACAGGATTTGTTTTGGAAAGTTTACCAAAGTATTGCAAAGTTGCTCTATGCGCTACATTGTGCTACTTTGCATCAAGGGGGCGTTCCATGGGTGGTGCATGGATGCTCCCATGAGGCGCCCCCTGGGTTTTTACGCAAATCCCGATCCACTAATATTGTTAGACAGGGATTTCAGCGAAAACCTTACCCCACCCCGGGGCAGGTGCAACGAGGAGAAATGTTTTCACTTCTCTTTATTTTTCAAACTTTGCACTACTGCAGCATTGGACAACCCTTGAAGGCTGGTTGTTGTACTGGAAGGGTTCCCTGTCAGAATGAAGCCTGTGCTTTAAAGAACGCACACACCCTTGCACCATCACACAAGGGTGTGTATGCTGGCACACGGCACCCGAAATAGCGCCAGCGCACGGAAGAGAAATGTGTGCCATGTCTTAGTAGATTGCGCTGTCTCCCCCTTTGGCGCAACGCAGCCCAGTAACTTCGGTCGCTGCGCGGCGTTGCCTCAAATACTTGGTAATGCGGCCCAAGTCCCTCCAGTGCATTTCAATGTGCAGTTGAAGCTGGGCCAGCATTACCCAGAAGCCCTTACTCAGCCAGGACAAGCTGAGAGCTTGTTCCGCCCTCCTTGTTGGTTCCAGAGGCCTGACTTGCATCTCTTGGACTTTTCCTTCTAGTTCAGCAATTTCCGAGTTCCCTGGTGGCGCCTCTGACTGTTTGGCTCCAAGTCCTGGAGCCATCAGCCTGATCCAAGCCGCCTTCCTTTGAAGCTGACCACAAAGTGGAAAAAACTGGTCCATTCCCAGTTCTGGCTCCAAGATCCAGTATCTGGGCGTGTCCCATGTCCTCCTGCTTGCACGAGTGACTCCACCCTCCCGCCTCCCTAAGGCTCTGCTGCCAAGAGGCATGCCTTCAGCCAATACTGGATCTTAGCCTACAGACCTTTGCATTCTGGGAGTTGTAGTTGGGATTTTTCTAATCTATGTGTGGACTGTCAACGCCCTGTTGCAAATAGCATGAAAGGAGTGCCATGCACCTCCCTGGCATGAACCTGCCAGCCTTTTCCGGGTGTGGCATACATCATAGCGTCTCATCCAAACTTACCAGTCTGTCAAGGGAGAGGCTGACAGATGACTGACTCTATCTGAATCCTGCCATTCTTTCATTCACAGGTGAGGCTGGCAGGTGACTGACTCTCTCTCTCGCCTGTCATTCTTTCACAGGTGATGCTGACAGGTGACTGACTCTCTCTCATGCCTGTCATTCCTTCACAGGTGAGGCTGACAGGTGACTGACTCTATCTGAATCCTGCCATTCTTTCATTCACAGGTGAGGCTGACATGTGACTGACTCTATCCCAAGCCTGTCATTCTTCCACAGGTGAGGCTGACAGGTGACTGACTCTATCCCAAGTCTGTCATTCTTCCACAGGTGAGGCTGATAGGTAACTGACTCTCTCTCTCGCCTGTCATTCCTTCACAGGTGAGGCTGACAGGTGACTGACTCTATCCCAAGTCTGTCATTCTTTCACAGTTGGAACTGACAGGTGACTGACTCTATCCCAAGCCTACCATTCTTTCACAGTTGAGGCTGACAGGTGACTGACTCTATCTCAAGCCTGTCATTCCTTCACAGGTGAGGCTGACAGGTGACTAACTCTATCCCAAGCCTGCCATTCTTTCACAGGTGAAGCTGACAGGTGACTGACTCTATCCCAAGCCTGTCATTCTTTCACAGGTGAAGCTGACAGGTGACTGACTCTATCCCAAGCCTGTCATTCTTTCACAGGTGAGGCTGACATGTGACTGACTCTATCTCAAGCCTGTCATTCCTTCACAGGTGAGGCTGACAGGTGACTGACTCTATCCCAAGCCTGCCATTCTTTCACAGGTGAAGCTGACAGGTGACTGACTCTAGCCCAAGTCTGTCATTCTTCCACAGGTGATGCTTACAGGTGACTGACTCTATCTCAAGCCTGTCATTCTTCCACAGGTGATGCTTACAGGTGACTGACTCTATCCCAAGCCTGTCATTCTTCCACAGGTGATGCTTACAGGTGACTGACTCTATCTCAAGCCTGTCATTCTTCCACAGGTGATGCTTACAGGTGACTGACTCTATCTCAAGCCTGTCATTCTTCCACAGGTGATGCTTACAGGTGACTGACTCTATCTCAAGCCTGTCATTCTTCCACAGGTGATGCTTACAGGTGACTGACTCTATCCCAAGCCTGTCATTCTTCCACAGGTGATGCTTACAGGTGACTGACTCTATCTCAAGCCTGTCATTCTTTCACAGGCGAGGCTGACATGTGACTGACTCTATCCCAAGTCTGTCATTCTTTCACAGTTGAGGCTGACAGGTGACTGACTCTATCCCAAGTCTGTCATTCTTTCACAGTTGAGGCTGACAGGTGACTGACTCTATCCCAAGTCTGTCATTCTTCCACAGGTGACTGACTCTGTCCCAAGTCTGTCTTTCTTCCACAGTTGAGTCTGACAGGTGACTGACTCTATCCCAAGTCTGTCATTCTTTCACAGTTGAGGCTGACAGGTGACTGACTCTATCCCAAGTCTGTCATTCTTCCACAGGTGAGGCTGACAGGTGACTGACTCTGTCCCAAGTCTTTCTTTCTTCCACAGTTGAGGCTGATAGGTAACTGACTCTCTCTCTCGCCTGTCATTCCTTCACAGGTGAGGCTGACAGGTGACTGACTCTATCCCAAGTCTGTCATTCTTCCACAGGTGAGGCTGACAGGTGACTGACTCTGTCCCAAGTCTTTCTTTCTTCCACAGTTGAGTCTGACAGGTGACTGACTCTATCCCAAGTCTGTCATTCTTTCACAGTTGAGGCTGACAGGTGACTGACTCTATCCCAAGTCTGTCATTCTTCCACAGGTGAGGCTGACAGGTGACTGACTCTGTCCCAAGTCTTTCTTTCTTCCACAGTTGAGGCTGACAGGTGACTGACTCTATTCTAAGTCTGTCATTCTTCCACAGGTGAGGCTGACAGGTGACTGACTCTGTCCCAAGTCTGTCTTTCTTCCACAGTTGAGGCTGACAGGTGACTGACTCTGTCCCAAGTCTTTCTTTCTTCCACAGTTGAGGCTGACAGGTGACTGACTCTATTCTAAGTCTGTCATTCTTCCACAGGTGAGGCTGACAGGTGATTGACTCTATCCCAAGTCTGTCTTTCTTCCACAGGTGAAGCTGACATGTGACTGACTCTATACCAAGCCTGTCATTCTTCCACAGGTGAGGCTGACAGGTGACTGACTCTATCCCAAGTCTGCCATTCTTCCAAAGGTGAAGCTGACATGTGACTGACTCTATCCCAAGCCTGTCATTCTTCCACAGGTGAGGCTGACAGGTGACTGGCTCTATTCCAAGTCTGTCATTCTTCCACAGGTGAGGCTGACAGGTGACTGGCTCTATTCCAAGTCTGTCATTCTTCCACAGTTGAGGCTGACAAGTCTGTCCCAAGTCTGTCTTTCTTCCACAGGTGAAGCTGACAGGTGACTGACTCTATCCCAAGTCTGCCATCCTTCCAAAGGTGAAGCTGACATGTGACTGACTCTATCCCAAGTCTGCCATTCTTTCACAGGTGAGGCTGACATATAACTGGATATGTCTCCAGCCTGCCATTCTTTCACAGGTGCGGCTGGCACGTGACTGGCTCTATCTCACTGGATTCAAGCTAGCCTGGCTGATGAGGGGTGTTACCCAGAAACCGGTCCCAGGATGCTTGATTTCTGGTCCAGGGTGGTCCTGCCTGGCAGTTCGGGCTGGACTGTTCCCATGAGGAGCAGGGGCGTATGGCTGGGTCTGAACTGGGGCGTTGAGCAAAACACCCATGGATTTAGGCCAACTTCTCTGTACTGGGGTGAGTGTTTGCCACTGTTCAGCAGTCCCTCTATCAATTGTTCTCTTTGCGCTCCTCAGCCGCAGAACTGAGGCACACAGCTGCCCTCCTCATTCGTAGCACTGAGGCATACAACTGCCCTCCTCACCCACATTATTGAGGCTCAGGACTGCGGCAACGCTACTGATGCACTGTTTGACTTTTGGACTCCAGCCTCGAACTGTCCTGAGCATCAGCAAATCAGACTGACCCTTTACTCTCGGGACAAGATGCTGTCAAAGGATTGTGGGCCTCGCTGTGACAGCGCTCGACCTGTCGCCGACAGCGCTCGACCTGTCGCGACGGCATAATCCATCCTGATCTCCGCTGGTGTCCTAGTGACTGATTCTGAGACTGAAAGACCCAGGCTGACATCCTGGTTTTGGTTGTTTTGTTTTCCACTGGTGGACTCAACTATTCTGTTTTTGGGGGGCATCAACGTCTTGTCCGAAGGATGTCCCTGCCGCCCCTTCCCAGAGGGCCATCCCTACACTGCACACACCCATTCCAGGGTTCCAGGGAATGGTGGTCTGCCCCCTCCTGGGATCCTGTAAGTGGGCTCTCTCTGAGCTCTGCCTGTCCTTCATCTCTACTGAATAAATACTTCATTAACCCCTTCCATGCTGATGACGGCCCCCGTCCGTCATGCATCACGGTGGGCGTGTGCTGATGACGGCTGGGGGCCGTCATGAACCCGCCCACTCAATAAAAGTGCTGCACAGGCACAGAATCGCGGCCGCGCCCAAGGGGTTAAGGGCCTCTTGTACAAAGGGGTCAAGGGTTGCAAACCCTCAGATTCAGGAGGCCTCCTCCTTTGCGACCACTAAAGCACTTTTTGAAATGTATTAAACCAAGTAACGATTTGGAAAAGGTATTGATTTGGAACTTTTCTGATTTTTTTAAACACATCCTTTAACGCCTTAACCACAGCGGTTTTCTGCCGCGGTACGGGTGTTCTAAAGAGTGGGCGGGGCTCCGTCGGCCGTTGGCCGACGGCAGCACCAGCGAGGCAGTGCTCCCGTCGGCCGACGGGAGCACGGAAGGGGTTAAGGAAAATGGGCTGCATTTTTTTGCTTTATTTAAAGGCAATCACAGACATTGTGGTCTGCTGACCCCAGCATGTCAGTATCCCTCTGATTGCCACCTATCGTAATGGGTCGCAATTTACAACCTGCCTCACGAATATTGATGAGGTAGGTCAAATTGCAACCCACTATGGTTCTGTAGTTTGTGAACCGACATATTAATGCATAGGACGGTTCACAAAATACAAATTTATTTGGTAAAAGTCGATGCGCAAATTGCTACCTCTTTTACTAAATGCATTCTTCAGACTTCAGGCCCAGTTTTCTTGACTTAAGCAGCAAATCCTAAGACATTATTATTTAAGACCAGACTCATGGTATATATTATTTTGCGATGTCTAAATAGTGAATCTGTATTATTGTCTATTTAGAATCAGAGAATGTACTTTTTGGGTCGAGCATTTGAGACCTCTTGTATATACTTTAGTATATACTTATATGTGTATGTACTTTGTGGGCTCTGGAGATCAGCCCTAGGACTGGTCTGCTTCCGCTTCGGTACTTTTTTTTCAGTTAAACTGCCTCTATTTAACTTTCTTGATAGAAACGACCAGCAGAGGTCAGTAAAATACCAGAATCACTTTAGCATTCTCTAGATTCCAGTCCATAGAGATTGTCTCCCACGAGCACCCATAGACAATGTTTTTTTCCAATCTTGTATTTTCAGTGATATGATCACCGAAGGCTCTGAGACAGAGCTTTGAACTAAACCATTTCCCACTGAAAGTCAATATTTCTCTCCATATGTTCCCATACCTGGCGTGTCATGCAGTTTGGAGCTTACTTTCCCTCCACCCCAAAGTACAGTAGATGTTTCAGCACCCGGGCTAATGCGCTGCAGAGCTAAATACATTTAAGGTCCCAAAGGCGAGACAGATTGCATTGCAAATGCTTGTTTGTATGAGTCACTAAATCATCACACTGTCCAGGGCCACTTTGTTAACCTGTCTTTTACTGTAACGTGGGCCCGCAGCCCCCAACACCACCTGTCGGTAGAGCCTCAGGTGTCTGCCCCCTGTTGGTGATGGCGGCGTGGGGCGCCAGGAGAACCTCAGACATCTGCCCCCTGCCGGTGATGGTGGCATGGGGCATCAGGAGAGCCTCAGATGTCTGCCCCCTGTTGGTGATGGCGGCATGGGGCGTCAGAAGACGTCTGCCCCCTGCGGGTGATGGTGGCATGGGGCGTCAGGAGAGCCTCAGACGTCTGCCCCCTGCGGGTGATGGTGGCATGGTGCATCAGGAGAGCCTCAGACGTCTGCCCTCTGCAGGTGATGGCGGCATGGGGCGTCAGGAGAGCCTCAGACGTCTGCCCCCTGTTGGTGATGGCGGCATGGGGCGTCAGGAGACGTCTGCCCCCTGTTGGTGATGGTGGCATGGGGCGTCAGGAGAGCCTCAGACGTCTGCCCCCTGCTGGTGATGGCGTCATGGGGCGTCAGGATAGCTCAGGCGTCTGCCCCCTGTTGGTGATGGCGGCATGGGGCCTGGAGGGAATCAGGAGGAAACAGACACACGGAACGAGGTGCTCCTGACTGTGGGTGTAAGAGGGAAGTGTGGGTTCAACAAGACCCCTTGGAGCTGTGAGGGAAGGGTCTCTTAGCTGTGATGGGCTTGAAGGGAGCTGGGAGGGCCACTAGGCTGCAAAGAGCTTTACATCAATGTGAGCATCTATCAAGGCTATGTGTGAGCCGGGAGGGGCCCCAAGCTGTGAGGGGTTTTTCACGGTATGTTTGGACCTCTCGGAGCTATGAGGGTGGTGGGAGGATCTCTAGACAGTCCCCTGTATGTGAGGACTTCCCTTAGCTGCTAAGGGGCTGTGAGGGGCTATACTAATTCAACACTAATCCTTTTGGGTTTCAGAATAGCGGCTACTCACCAAACAAGCACTTCAAAATCCCATCAGGGATAGCAAGTGCTATATAAATGCAAACCTTTTTTCCCTTTTCTATCCTTCCGCTATCCTTCTGAATCCAAATCATTGACTAACCTATCCACCACTTAAATTACTTTCATATTTCACTATACTAATTCAACACTAATCCTTTATGGGTTCTGGAGTAGCGTGCCACTCCCTGAAAAAGCACTTTGATGCCTACTCAGGGGTAGTAAGCGCTATATAAGTGCAATTACAATACAATTACAATACATTGCCATGTATGTTAGGTCCCCTTATAGCTGTGAGAGGGCTGTGAAGGGCTTTCAAAAAGGCCTTGACCCCTCGAGCCGAGCCGGCGGCCTCCGAAAAGGCCACGACGCCTCACCGGCATCGTGTACCTCCGAAAAGGTCCCTACTGTCCGAGTCCAGCCAGCATTGGTGACCTCCAAAAAGGCCTCGACCGCTCGGAGTCAGACTGGCGTGGGATGCCCCTCCGGGCTGTGCCCCGATGTTGCGGCAACTCTGGTGCCAGAGTCAGACACTCGGTAGGAGCCAAGGGTAAACACGCCGACTGTGTTCCAACCTGAGTCCCTACCCACCCTATGGGGCCAGGAGGCGCACCAGGGAGGGGGGGCAATGCTTATATGAGGTAGGTGAATGACTGCCACAGTTCCGGGACCGGCCCTGAACAAGAATATCCTCCTGTGAGGACTGGCGCCGCATGGACGACTCCGCTGGAGAATGAGACCTGCGTCGCGAGTGCCCGTTCGGGACATCTGGGCAGACAGCAGATTCATGCGGCGTTCCCACAGAGGTTGTGGCCGCAGCTGGCGGCAAACGTTGCACTCCACAGAGTCATGGTGTTCTCCCAAGCACCATATACAGATTCCGTGAGGGTCCGTCACTGCAGGACCGGCACGGTTTGAAGACCACAAAGGGCATCGAACACACTGTTCCTGGACGCGAAGGTGTCGAAAATGCATGTAATAAACAATAACAGGCCTGAGGTATTACTTTACCAGATCCGCGTTAGGATGCGCAAAAGAAGAAAACTGACGTCAGCACGCCGGGAGTGGCTTATATAGCTCCATTGATGTCACTTCCGTGGACAACGTCAGAACGGAACTGGGCGACGTCACATTCCCGGCATGTAGAGGTATTGCTGGGGAAGAAAGATTTGTTGGATCCAGTCTGTCACCTAGGGTGATATTCTAAGTTAAGGAATCTGTGGCTAGACTGTGTCTCTACCAGATATATCGTTACCGAAGGTAAGTAACTCTTCCGTCTGTGTTTTTGTGGCTCTGTGTGTGTGTATGTGTGTGTGCGCGTGTGAGAGACATATCTCTGTGTGGGACTGCATTGTATATCTGTGTGTGTCAGAGTAAATCAGTGTGTTTTGTGTGTGCCTTGTCCTCTCTTTAAAGTTCAGGACGGCAGCCACCCGCACTATGAAACATGGAGGGGTTTGTAAGCAGCCGCTGCGTATTTCACTGAACGCACAGCCCCCACGACAACCGCAGGTTCGTGGCTCCCAGGAGCAATGCATTGACTTTGATACCTGGGTGTTCCAGTGGAGGATCGCTTGAAGTGGGGGCCGCTGATGCAGAAGAAAAGGGGTGAGCTCACCAGAATTAACGCGGATATCTTCAACTTCGCTGCAAAGGTGGGCAAGCGCCCAATTGCAGCCATGTTGAAGATTTATAAGGCAAAAAGCATAGCAACAGTGTGTTATGGCAGCGAAAGTTTGGGGTACACTAGCACAGATGTATTACAAGTGGTCGAGAATACATTTTTAAAGCGTTTGCTAGGGGTGCCATGCAGCTTATCAAACCTGGTGGCTCACGAGGAACTGGGGGTACCTTTTTTATGTGATACTTTGGCATTGCGCCCTCTAGTGTTCTGGCTCAAGCGCTGGCTGAAAAAGGAGCTAGCCCTCAGCCAGCAGATTATTCCTGATTGTATGAGCCTCGACCACATGATGTGTATACCATGGGTGAAATATATTAGGGGGCTTTTGAAGAGTTGGGGAGTCCTGAACTTTTCTCTAAGCCAGATTTTATTGTACAAAAGGATGTGGATTTTGTTAAGAATGCCTTTAGTAGCTTAAAGAAGTTAGGAAGGGATGAGCTAGAAGTGCAAAAGTCCAGTGTTCGCAAATTCCTTATGCTAAAAACAAACCCATCAACAGAGCCATATCTCCTGGGGTCCTTGTCCACATACAAGCGTTTTTACGGGCCGATTTTGTGTGGACATGTTTCCTTTGCTACTCGCTGTCCCAAAAGGGTGCCGCCGAGGCCAGGTGTTAGCACCCTGCGGCTGTAACGGTGAGTCTCTGCAGGATCCAGGATCTGCTACACTTTATGATGGTTTGTAAATTTTATGAGGTACCATCGAGATCTGTTTTTAACCCCCCTTTTAAAGAACTTACATTTTAATCAGGTTCATCCAGCACTCTTGTATCTGCAACTGTTGAAGGCAGACTGCATATTTTTTATCGAGGGTTATTTGAAATCCACTGTGAGAACAAGGGCTTGTATGGAAATGCAGTATCTTCATCTAGCGGGATGTTCCCCCTGTTTTATGTTGTATGCCTTCAATATGAATTTGATCTGCTGGGTACTTTTTATATTTCGTCTCGTTATGAATTATATGTAATTTTTATGGTTTTCATGTATGAAACCGAATAAAGTGCTTTTTGATTTGATTTGATTTGACTGTAATAGCGCTTGTGGCTGCCTGGGGGCAGCGTAATGATTGTAACAGTGTCCACGGTCCCTGTTTGTGCCAATGCACTTGCTTAAAGGTGTGCAGGGGTGCAAAGAGGGGCAGTGCTACCCTTACATAACATGGGCCCAGGTGTCACAAATCAGACCCAAAACACACCCTACTCCCTACCTCCATCCGGCGCCATTGTGGGACATGGTAAATAATTGTGCTCTGGGCATTGGTTCTGTGGGACCACGCAATATCACTCTAGAAATCTCAGCAAAGCGAGCAGAGAGTAAGTGTGCTGGACAGTAGTAATGTATGCATTGCGTATGTCTACAAGAGGGGTGGAACTGTGTTTAATAATCTCTTGGTTCTTGTGCCTCAGACGAAGCTCTCAGCCCGCAGCACAGCAAGGCCAAGCGGAAGAAGAAACAGCAGCGGCGGAACCGGACCACCTTCAACAGCAGCCAGCTGCAGGCGCTAGAGAGGGTCTTCGAGAGGACGCACTACCCCGACGCCTTCGTCCGGGAGGAGCTGGCGCGGAGGGTCACCCTCAGCGAGGCCAGAGTACAGGTGAGCATCATGCATAGGTGTCCTGTGGGTTTGAACCTGGCTTTGCCTCATGACCGTACAGGCCATTATACGTGCGCACTAGGGGTGGTGTGTAGACGCAAGCAAGCCAGTGGTAAGCCCACAGAGCGGAAAGTTACTTTTTGAGGTGTTGGTATTTGTTCAGACTGCACCCCACGAGGTATCTTCATCCATTTGTCATCTCTTGTACATGGGCACTATTTCTACCTACCATTAATACCACCCGTACACTACCACCATTCCTGGCAGTAAATATCTCCTAATGTTGAGAGTATGTTGGTCTGGGCTTTTCTGTTCATACAAGAAGGGAACTCAAGGTGTTGACATCTGCAACAGACTGGCTTTTCATCCTTCCTATCATGAAGCATCCCCAGGTGTTGACATCTGCTACAGACTGGCCTTTCCTCCTTCCTATCATATGGTATCTCCAGGTGTTGACATCTGCAACAGGCTGGCCTTTCCTCCTTCCTATCATATGGTATCTCCAGGTGTTGACATCTGCAACAGGCTGGACTTTCTTCCTTCCCATCATGCTCTATCCCCAGGTGTCTAAATCTGCTACAGACTGGCCTTACCTCTTTCCTGTCATGAGGCATCTCCAAGTGTTGACATCTGCAACAGGATGGCCTTTCCTCCTTCCCGTCATGAGGTATGTGCAGGTGGTAAAATCTGCTACAGACTGGCCTTTCCTTCTTCCTGTCATGAGGTATCTGCAGGTGTTGAAATCTGCTACAGACTGGCTTTTCCTGTTTCCTACCAGGAGGTGCATGTAGGTGTTGGATGTCTGGTCAGACTGTGCCTGCCCAGTTTCTGGCATGATGTCTCACCAATACTTGAGCGTCTTCTACAGACTGACCTTTCCTTGTAACTACCTTGAGGTGTCTGCAGGTGCTGATGCTCTGTCTAGCCTGGGCATACCCACTTTCTGCTATCAATCAGTCAATTTGTAGAGCGCAGTTTGTCACTGTTGAGGGTATCCAGGCACTGTCAGGGTCCAGGTGATCAGCCGAAGAGCCAGGTCTTCAGAGCCTTACTGAACTCCGGAAGAGATGGGGTGGTCTGACGATGTGGCAGTAGTTTGTTCCATGTCTTCGTTGCCTGGTAGGAGAAAGAGTGTCCTCTACTCCTGCTACGTTAGATGTGGGTGGTGTGGACTAGCGAGAGGGAGGCAAAGAGGTGGTGTCTGGTGTTTTGGTGAAAGTTCAGGTTGTGGTTCATACAGGTGGGTCTGCAGTTGTGTAGGGCTTTGAATGCGTAGGTCACGAGCTTGAACAGGCGTCTTTTCTGAATAGTGAGCCAGTGGAGCTCGATGAGATGAGCTGCGGTGTTGGTTCGTCTTGGGTGTTCGAATACGAGTCTGATTGTGGCGTTCTGGATGGCCTGTAGACTTTGGAGGGGTTGGACTGTGACCACGGCGTAAAGAGTGTTGCCATGGTCCAATCGGCTGGAGATGAGGGCCTGGGTGATGGTGTGTCTGGAGCTTTGAGGTAGCCATTTGAGGATTTTGTGAAGAATGCGAAGGATGAGGAAGCAGGAGGAGAAAGTAGGGCTGGTCTGGGCAGTCATCGTAGGGGAGCCTTTGTCACTGAAGATCAGTACCTCTGTCTTGTCTGTGTTGTCCTTCAGCCAGTTGGCACTGTCTGTCATGCAGTTGTGGACGTTGGTCTTGGTGTTGGTGGTGGTGTCTTCAGAGAGGGTGAGTTGTGAATCGTCATTGTCGGATATGACGTTGAGTCCCTGGGGTTTGAGGATGCTGCTAGTGTGGTCATGTACGTGCTAAAGAGGGTGGGGATGAGCAGTGATGCTTGCAGTACTCCACAGAGGACTTCTTTGGGCTCGGAGGTGAATGGTGGTAGGTGGACTTTTTAGGTTCTTCTGATGTGGAAGGAGGCGATCCATTTGAGAGCAGCTCCCTGGATACTGATGTTGTGCAACCTTGCGATGAGTGTGTGGTGAGAGACCGTGTTGAATGCTGCTAATAGGTCTAGGAGGATGAGAGCCACTGTGTCTCCTTGGTCGAGTGGGGCTCAGATGCCGTCTGTGGCCGCGATGAAGGTTGTCTCTGTGCTGTGGTTGCTGCAGCTTCCAGATTGGGAGACATCAAGTAGGTGGTTTCATTCTAGATATAAAGAGAGTTATTGGTTGATGGCTTTTTTCGGTACTTTGGCCCGGAAAGGGAGCAGGGAGATCGGGTGGTAGTAGTTGAATTCACTTGGCTCAGCTGAAGATTTCTTAAGTAGTGAGTTGACCTTCAAGGGTTTCCAGTCCTCGGGGAAGGTGGCCGTGGCTTTCGAGGTGATGAACAGAGTGGTGAATTCATAGCTTCGCCTAGGTTGAAAATGTGGTGTGGACATGGGTCAGTGTGGGCCCGAGTAGATCAGGCTCATGATGGAGGTGGTGTCCTGGGTGGCCAGCTAGTTCTAGTTGGTCAGTCGGTTGCCTGTGATGGTATCAGGGTTGTTTTATTGTTTGAAGAAGTC
Source organism: Lissotriton vulgaris (assembly GCF_964263255.1). Taxonomy (NCBI): domain Eukaryota; kingdom Metazoa; phylum Chordata; class Amphibia; order Caudata; family Salamandridae; genus Lissotriton; species Lissotriton vulgaris. The sequence goes on from NW_028241570.1 coordinate 22,944, forward strand.
GGTGCACTTGGGCTGGGAGTTGAATGTCCTGTAGATTTTAGCAATCTTGTCATGGAAGAAGTTTGTGAGGTTGTTGCAGAGTTCCTGTGACGGGGTGAGGTTGTTTGCTGTAGCTGAGGGGTGGGAGAATTCCTTTACGATATTGAAGAGTTACTTGCTGTTGATGGAGCTTGACTAAATGCATGAGGCTATGGCTTTTTTCTTTAAATCTTGTGTCTGTTGGTGGTAGAGGTTGAGGGCTGTCTTGAAGGAGGCCTTAACGGTGGAATTATTGCTTATGCACCATTTTTTTTACAGTTGTTTACAGTAGCATTTAGCGGTTCTGGGTTTCCCGTGTACCAGCTTGCCTGCTTGCTGGATCTGTGCGTGTGTTATTGTTGCTGATAGGAGTGACGTGCCAGCGCAGTTAGTGATGCGTGTTGAAGTTTCTGATGTTCTTGTCTAGGCTGTCGGCGGCCATGGTGTGAGAGGTGTTGAGGGTGTTGATCCATTGGTCCTTGGAGACTTTGCTGCCGCCGTGGTGGGGTGGTTTGGGCAGACTGGGGAGGAGGTCAGTGAGATGGTGATATTGAAGAGGTCAATGGAGTGGTCGGTCCAGGTGAGTTTTGTGGCGCGGCTTTACTCGATGCGCCAATGAGGTATCTCAAAGAGTTGGGTGCATGGTTTTGCACGAGGTATCTCCACGCTTTCGGTGTTTGTTCGCCCATGAAATACCCCAACTGATAGGTCTTGTTAAAGGCTGTGGGGCATATTATCAATGCTGGCGATATGCTATTTTCGTTGCTTTAGCAGCCGTTTTCGGCCGCTAAGCGGCGATAATACTATCGCCCAATTAGCATGCTGTCGCTAACTGATGTTAGCGACAGCTTTGAGGCAATAGCGAGCGGTTTGGGGCCCGCTTTGCGTGTTAGCGATAATTATCGCTAATGACATGCAAAGTGGGTGTTCCCAACCCGTTAGCGACTGAAAGCAGTCGCTATTGTCGCTAACGCCTATTAGCAAGGCAGGCTTAGCGATGGCAATATTCGCGCTAAGCCCGAATATCGCCAAAAACTAACACCTGCCCAGACCAGTTCTTAGCCATGTTATCCAATGGGAGGGGGATAACATGGCTAAGAACATTTAGTCCCTAATGCGCGAATATTGCTGTATTCTCAGCGATATTCACGCTATCGCCGGAAAAATTATCGCTTTGGAGATAAACGTAGCTGATAGCACGTTATTTCAGCGATAATTTCCGGCAATGCTTAGCGATAAAAAAATTGTTGATAAGCCTAGTTAGAGATAAATATCGCTAATCGTTGGTAATATGCCCCTGTGTGTTTTATTCTTTCCTACCCTGGGATATCCAGTGGAGACGGCTGTTTGTTACCAATGGGGTTTCCACTCTGTTTACCCTCTGCGGCTTGAGATACAAACCTTCATATCTATTCTGATAGAGTCCTGTGAACTGGGGTGCTGACCGCTCTGAAGCAGAGGGCGGGTCATTTCAGAGGGGCAGAACTATGACACCCTGACCACGGTTCCTGGTCGAAGCAACAGTCCTTCTTAAGATAGCATGCCTAACGCACAAAGGCCGGCACTATGGCACACCTGCGTTTCTAGACCACAATCTAACTTTATCAGGTGGTAGTTGCTCTCTAAGAAGTGCGGCTCCCTCCTAGTAGAGCCGGCGATATTCGGGAAATCCCTGGCCCACGCGTAATGCTTTGGGGTGAACAGGAGCAGCATTTTCACAGCACTGCTCCAATAACAATGTTATATTCCATTTTTGCTTGTTTATTGTTAACGGCCATGGCCTTCTATCTCCACAGCGCTCAAATACCTTTGAGTCATGTTCATACTATCATAAAACACGCTAAATAAAAATAAATGTGTCCTAGGGGCAGAGACATTTTAAGGCATGGGCAAAGTGGGCTCTGGTTCCGGGCCCCAGCCTTCCAGGGGCCCTGATAGAGCCAGCCCCGTTCTGCAGAGAGTCTTGCCCTGATGACCATGAAAAATTTGTAAACAGATTGTTTTAAATAACGTTTTTCCTTTAGTTTATTTTTGATGTGGGTGATGTGTGAGAGCCTAATAGGGACATTTTTCAGAGAAATGTGTTTATGTTTGATGCAACATTCATAGAAAAGATCCTTTTAGAACAAAACAGGAGCTCACATGAGGGGGAAATGGGGGGTCACAGAGATTATTTGCAGTAATATTAAGGAGCTGCTGCTGTTTCACAATATGTAAAACACCTGTCACTATACCTGAAAATTAGATATAAACACATTTAGAATGTGGACAAATGTGTCTGTGCGCGGTCAGTGTCCTGGCCAAAGACGGCATGGAAGCAGAACCTGGATCTTCAATTCAAAGCTATTCCTAATGCATTTGGCCCAGGGCCCCCAAAATCCGTAAGATCCCCTGTCCTGAGGAGTAACTGCAGTTCCTTGATAGAAGTCATTATGAGATCGGTTTGTAGGAACAAAAACTCGGTGTGGGAGGCACCTGCTTCCCCCAGACAGCTACACGCGTCAGAGCAGCCTCGGCACATGGCGGAGGGATACAGAGGAGAAGCCTCAGCACATGGCGGAGGGATACAGAGGAGAAGCCTCAGCACATGGTGAGGGATACTGAGCCTCAGCACATGGTGGAGGGATACAGAGCCTTAGCACATGGCGAAGGGATATAGAGGAGAAGCCTCAGCACATGGTGGAGGGATACAGAGGAGAAGCCTTAGCACATGGTGGAGGGATACAGAGCCTCAGCACATGGTGGAGGGATACAGAGCCTCATACCTCAGCACATGGTGGAGGGGTACAGAGGGCCTCAGCACATGGTGGAGGGATACAGAGCCTCATACCTCAGCACATGGTGGAGGGATACAGAGGAGAAGCCTCAGCAGATGACGGAGGGATACAGAGCCTTAGACCTAGGCACATGGTGGAGAGATACAGAGCCTCAGCACATGGTGGAGGGATACAGCGCCTGAGGCCTGAGGGTACCTGTGAGGTCAGAAGAGAGGCACTTCCTGCCAAAGAAGAAGCAGCAGTTTTGGTGACGTCTACCCCCCTGACGACACAGTGCTGTCTTGGGCTTGTGTTCCGTTTATGTCTTGTGGCTGCAGGATGTGATGTCACTGTTGTAAGTAAGATGGGTATGCCGCACGCCACGCCTTCAGGTTACAAGATAGATTTATTAAGTTAGCACAGCAGAGCACTACACCTCGCCAGCTGACCAGACCATCAACTGCCAAGTCTGGAACTTTCACATACAAGTTAGAACACTCATAGGTACTATGGGAGGTTGGGAAGGTGGGAACACAAAGGAGGGACTACTGACACCAAGTAGCCCTATTGAAGTAAGCACAAATATACAACATATCTTCTTCCTTTACAGAGAAAACAAAAATGAAAGACTCAAACACATAACAAAAGATTAAATAATGGAAAACAACAAGAACAGAAACATAAAACACGTAGGAGGTCAGCGACCTCTTGGACTTCCAGATCACGAGCTTGTTAGAATGTTGAGTGTGTAAGACTGCCAGTTGGATGAAGGGCTGAGCGGCAGGAGGCTGCTCCTGGTGGGGTTTTCATTTTCTTCTTCTTATCTTACCACCTTTCATGAATAAACTACTTACAAGGAACTACAAGGACTACGCTACCTTTATGTAGAACAGTCACCTGTTGCGCTTGTGTTGTGAATGTGCTCGTGCTAGTCCTGAGAAGTGCTTCGTGTGAGTTGGTGAATGTTGTGATTGAAATACAAGAGGGTGGTCGGGGAGAAACAGTGAAGGCGACCAGTTGTGAGGATGGACTGGGGAGTGGTCCACGTGAAGTGTTCAGAATAAACTGCAGCCTCCCTCCCCGTCACTGTGCGCAGGCACACCCTGGGCTTCCTCTCGCCCCCTCTTGCCTGTCTTTCAACCCACGGCAGGGAAGGCTTTTTTCTATTCTGTAAATATAATGCTAAGCAGTCCTTGTATTCTAAGGCTCTTTGAGGGGCAGGTTGGCCCAAGCCACCGCCTGGACTCAACCTCATGATCAGTTTTTATAACTACCCAACTTTGGGAGGAACGGAGCTCCTCGGGGTAAGAGACGGGTGGGGAGAGATGCAGAGAGCTGAGAGACACACACCAAGTGAGACACGCCAGGAGCTGAGAGAGACATTTCAAGTAAGACCTGTCAGAATCAGCAAGCGAGCAACACCTCCCATGAGTTGAGAGAGACACTTCAAGTGAGACTGCCAAGAGCTGAGAGACACTTCAAGTGAGACTGCCACGAGCTGAGAGACACTTCAAGTGAGACTGCCAAGAGCTGAGAGACACTTCAAGTGAGACTGCCACGAGCTGAGAGACACTTCAAGTGAGACTGCTAAGAGCTGAGAGACACTTCAAGTGAGACTGCAAAGAGCTGAGACACACTTCGAGTGAACATTGCTCTGCAGCAGGTGTCTCCAACCAGTCGATCGCGAGCCACCAGCAGCTCGTAAACACCTTCAGAATAGCTTGCAGCCTTGAGTACATTTTTAAATAAGTGCAGGGCCACATTTTCCTTTTAAAGTTAAGAGAAGGCTGTGTTAATTTTACATTATTGTCATCAGGTGGCAGATAGCATGGCCTGATAATGAGCAGTGCTGAGTCAGAATTAGGCCTGATAAGGAGCAGTGCTGAGTCAGAATTAGGCCTGATAAGGAGCAGTGCTGAGTCAGAGTAGGTCTGATAATGAGCAGTGCTGAGTCAGAATTAGGCCTGATAATGAGCAGTGCTGAGTCAGAGTAGGTCTGATAATGAGCAGTGCTGAGTCAGAATTAGGCCTGATAATGAGCAGTGCTGAGTCAGAGTAGGCCTGATAATGAGCGGTGCTGAGTCAGAATTAGGCCTAATAATGAGCGGTGCTGAGTCAGAATTAGGCCTAATAATGAGCGGTGCTGAGTCAGATTTAGGCCTGATAATGAGCGGTGCTGAGTCAGATTTAGGCCTGATAATGAGCAATGCTGAGTCAGAGTTATGACCCAGGTGGGGCACAGAGGTTAAAAACTGAAGCCCTGAGGTATTTAACTCTTAAATTAAAGTCATTGTCAACTTAATTCCTCTCATTGAAACAAATGGCTGTATTTTTCTATTATAATTAAGGCACCATGTCTCCAGGCCACTGGGTGCAAAATGCTTACTGTTTGTAAATGTGATGCGTTGAAATGGGAGAAAATTTAAATGATTAATTTTATGGAATCCATATAAACAAAGTTTATAAAGTACCTCATCTATTTTTGACTACTCACTATTGTTATATAACATATAACTTTTGTTGCAACTCTATTTTGCTACTGATTCATGTACCTCATTTATTTTTGAGTACTCATTTTGGACTACTCATTATTGTCACTTTCGATTCAGGTATTTTACTGTCTGCATCGGTATTTCACTCTAGTATATCGTTAGTATTATACCTACATTTTATTCTGTACATGTTTGTAACCCACACCGACCTCACTTTTTATTCCTGTAATGCACCGACTAATTGCTCATATAGACCTGTTACATTTATGTAACCTGCTCCCATTTCAAGTCTTATTCCTGTAGGCACCAATTACTACCTCATATACTTTGGCTGCTCATTAGTGTCACTGTTGTTCCATGCAACTGGTTATTACTGTCTGCGTTTGTATTCTGCTCCCGTATTATTGTGCACCCTACATCTGTGCAACCCGCACCCACTACAATCTTTATTTATCCCTGTTTGCATTGACTACTACCGCATATACTTTGGCTGCCCACTAGTGTCACTTTTATTCCATGCAACCAGTGATTACTGGGCTCCCTCCAACACCTACCTATTCCGTCATCCCAACATGGAGCTCATCGGCAAGCACACATATAAAATCAACTACCCACCCACACTCACCAAAAAAGCCGCTAAACGCTTTAAACACAACTTACTGAGGTCCCACCCTGAAACTCCCTTTGCAGACACCTACTTCTCACCGGTCAATGGTGCCCTGAGCATTGATATCATCTTTCACACCACACGCAGAGCTCAATGGAGAAAAACGTTCCTCTCTTTACTCACCGTCTCCAACTCCAGGAAATCCGCTCATGGCCGAACACTCTCCATCACACCATCCCAACTCTTCCCGGGCAGAACCACCATCACTATCTACAATAACGGGATTGTCCTAATCCAATCCACAGACAGGAACCTGGAACTACTAGACAACCTGTTCCCCACTTTCATACAGCACCTCTCCAGTCCGCGGACCCCCACTCATAGCACCTTCAGTCCCATCACCCTTGACTTCACAGCCCACAACCATAACCATTCGAACCTAGCTCAGCCCCAAAACGACACGCACCTCTCCTCTACCCCCGGCACCTTCGTCATTCACCCACCTACTGTAGCCACCTCACACTCCTCAATCACAGACTTAGATCTCTCCCCCACATACACCAGCCGCACCCCCCCCCACCAACACCTTGACCTCCATTCATACCACTCCCACTCCTTTCACCCCTGACACCACAGCCCCCAACCACATCGCCTCTAACCTAGCTCAGCCCCAAAACGACACGCACCTCTCCTCTACCACCGGCACCGTAGTCATGCACCCATCTACTGTTGCTACCCCACACCGCTCAATCACAGACATAGATCTTTTACCCACATACACCAGCCCACATTCCCATTCTTTACACCCATGTCACCACAGCTCCCACCCACAATCCACCTAACCTAGTTCAGCACCAGATCGACACGCACACAGACAAACCCCACCCTTTATCCCCCCCATTCTCAGCCCCCACTTCCACCCATTAACTAATCACACAGAACACGCCGCCTCTATCAACTCAACTCCGCCTCCTCAAAAAAGAGCCATATACAATCCCACTCCCCCCCCATACTCACCACCCACTACCCTACATGCGCCCCCAGCACCACTAACATACGCCCATCCTCCAACATGCACTCTCCGCCTACCACCAATACCCTCTTCCATACCACCAACCTCCCCCCTATGTCATCCACCCCCAACCCTCCCATCCCCACCACCAACACATATCCCACACTAGACTACGTTATGGCCTCCCTCCTCCAGCTCAAAGAAGACATTCACATCATCAAACAACTACTCTGCACACACCCCAGACACCCCTCACCCGCCTTCACCAGCACCACCCCTCCCAACAGGACCTCCACCCGGTCGGCTAACTCTCTCACTCAACGCCCCCCGCACTGGACCTCAATCCCTGTTCGCGATCGTGAAAACCGTCCCCATCGCTCCTGCAACCCACTATCGGACCTCGACACAGTCACCCTCCTCCGCTCCTACGACCCAGCTCCCCATAACAACACACCCACCACCCTCCGCGCCATTCCAACGATTCATCCAAACCCCCTTAGACCTCCCACACTGAACAACAGAATTTCTATCCTTAGTAACCTGAGAAAAGTCCCCCTCTCTCTAGTACCCCCTTCCACCCTCGACACACCCCGTCTCAAATGCACCCTCCTCAACTGCAGATCGGCCTCTAGGCACTCCTCTGCAATCGCTGATCTCATCTTAACACTGGACCTTGACCTAATCATCATGACTGAAACCTGGCTAACTGAATCTTCTACACCTATAATGGACATACTGGTTCCCCCCAACTACCACATCACTAGACTTGACAGGGTTGGTCAAAAATGTGGTGGAATCGCATGTATTTACAGGAGTAACCTCTCTGTCCTGAAAGTAACCTCTCCTTCCCTACCCTCCTGTGAATACATCTGCCTCGATATTATCAGTGAGGGCAAACCGATATGCTCTCTTCACGGCATTTACCACCCACCAGGGGACAACCTTACCTTCTCGCAACAAATCATGGATTTGATCACAACCAATTCCAGGCGACAACTCACACAAATTTATCTTGGTGACTTCAACCTCCACTGGAACGATCATAATGACGCGGTGGTAAATAGTCTTAAAAATGTCCTCAACGCCCTTGACCTCACCCAAATATGCAACAGCCCGACCCACGAGAAAGGCTCTATCCTTGACCTTATCATCTCCAAAGAGGACTCTATCCATCTCGAATCTATCCAACCCTGTGACTGGTCAGATCATCATATTGTCACATTCTTCATCAATGAAAAAGTCAAATCTAACCCGGCTCAATCCTTCAAGCCCAAAGTCTGGAAAAGAGACCTGAAAAAACTCAACCCAAACTCTCTACCCCCCAACAGCTGCAACCTCCTACTTCCTCCTACCGGCGTTACGGATGTCCAATCCTTGACTGATCACTATCTCAACGCTATAACCTCTATAGTTAATGAAGCTGCACCTATGCAGCTAAAAAGAGCCTCCACAAAAATGTCCAATCCTTGGTACGACAGGAGTCTCAATGACGATAGACGGGCCATGCGAATGGCAGAGCGCACCTGGAGATCAGCTCCCTCCGCACTGCACTTAAAAACGCTGAAGAAAAAGAGAAATGCCTACTTCAGGAAAATAAAACGCTCTAAATCAGATTTCTTCAGCCGTCAGCTCGACCAAGCCAAAAATCTTCCGAGAAAGCTGTTTGAGCTAATCAAAACACAATCCAAGGTACAACCCCAACCACTCAGCACTTTGTGCGAAGCACCCTCCTGTGAAGACTTCGCCTCTTTCTTTATCCAAAAACCCGACAACATAAAGAACGATCTCCTCATTGACGTAAGTCTTTACTCCAAACCCCACTGCACAGCACCCACTGAACCAAAAAACAATGCTACATGGTCATCCTTTGTCACCTATTCGGAAGAAGAAATTGGTAGACTGCTCAGCACTGTGAAACCAGGCAATCACCTCACGGACCCCCTTCCTGCCAACGCTGTCAAATACCTTACCCCGTCGCTCCTCCCACTCTGGACTAAAATTATTAACAGTTCACTTCAACAAGGGACCATCCCCGACTCCCTCAAAGTTGGACAAGTCACACCTCTACTAAAGAAACCTACAGCCGACCCCTCTGATCTAAATAATTACCGTCCCATTACCAATATTCCGACTCTTGCCAAACTGTTGGAAAAATGCGCACAAATACAATTGACTAAACACATTAATCAGTTTGATCTACTCAACCCTCATCAATCAGGCTTCAGAGCAGATCACAGTACAGAAACTGCTATGACTCACATAATTGACGACGCCCTTCAAATCCTAGATCAAAACGATACCTGCCTCCTCATCCTTCTTGATCTCTCTTCTGCATTCGACACCGTCAAACATGAGAATTTACTAGAACTACTAAACACAAGAATGGGTCTATCTGGAACTGTGCTCAAGTGGTTCACGTCCTTTCTACACAACAGATCGCAGAAATTCAAGAGTAACAACTTGATGTCCTCGCCAATACCTGTATCGCTAGGCGTCCCACAAGGATCTTCCCTATCCCCAACTTTGTTTAACCTGGTTATGGAACCTCTCACCACCTTGCTACAAGCATCCAATGTTCACTTCCACATGTACGCCGATGACACCCAACTTTATCTCAAATTACAATCACCCAAAGACATTATGCTCTTGAATTCAACGATCAGAAGCACCCAATCCTGGCTGGCCGATAATCATCTCAAACTCAATGCTCTTAAAACAGAGTTCCTCTTGATCTCACCTTCCGCGAAGATCTCGACAGCTCAAACTTGGCTTAAACACCTAACGGCACTCAATGTCCATCCCACCATCGTGGACTCAGCAAAATCTTTAGGCATAACACTTGACACCAACCTCAACATGCAGGAACACATCAACAAAGCAACTAAGGGTGCGAACTACCAGATCAATACCTTAAGGAAACTCAAACCCTTCCTTCCAGCCAAAGATTTCCAAACTGCGGTACAAGCACTAGTCATCCCTCGAATAGATTACGGCAGCATCGCCCTCTGCGGTCTCCCCCTAACTACTACGGCACCCATAAGAGCGTCTCTAAACGCCGCAGCGAGACTCATCACTGGATCAAAAAAAAACTCACACATTTCCCCTGACCTGAAATCTCTGAACTGGCTGCCTTTTGAAGCCAGAATACATCTGAAAATTGCCTGCATGATGCACAAGGCTGTCCACCTGAGCTCAGAAGCTGACGATTTCTGGAGGCTCCAGAAACACTAGAGGCACAAACAATCTTTTGCTAAAGCCCCAAAGATTCCGCAAGGAAAAAACCTATAAACGCTCCTTCTCAGGAATGGCACCCAGGATCTGGAACTCACTTCCCCCTGAAACCAGGCTCATCTCCTCTACCATACTTTTTAAGAAAGAAGTAAAAGCTATCCTCATGGCTAAATACACTTGAATTATTACTGGGGATGATATTTACAGACGCTGTACCATTCAGTTCTACTGATCTTTTTGCATTTTTGTATGACTCGTGTTATTGACCTACCTGATTGTTTACGCTACCACTTATTTGTACTTGTACCATTATTGCCCCTCTATCCAATGCCATTTCTAAATTACACTGGCTGACGATTCAGAACAGAGCCAGATTTAAATCTCAGTGCATTGTATACAAAGTTCTTAATAAACAGGGCCCGCAGTTCCTTAAAGACCATCTACGACCGTATCAACCCACACGCCAACTGCGTTCTACCAACAGCAACCAACTAATGGTACCCCGCACCAAAACTGTGATGTGGGGAGACCGACGGTTTGTGGTGGCAGCTTCCAAACTTTGGAACACTCTACCCCAGGACATTAGGGCGTGTCCCACACTACTCCAATTCCGCAAAAAATTAAAAACTTGGTTGTTTAATAAATAAGTTCCAGGTATAGAATAGTGGTCTGAGCAAGGCAGCTTAACATCTAGCCGGCAAATTAATCAGCGCCAAGACACCCCAGGGTATATGCTGCGCTTTAACACCTTAGCTGCGTGTAAACATTTCTCCCCAGTGCTGCGCTGTCCATTAGAACTAGTGCTGAATGGACGTTCAATGGTCGTGCGCAGCACTGGGGAGGTAGCGCTGCTGACGACCATTGGCCGTCAGCAGCACTTAAGGGGTTAAAAATGCCAATAAATAAATAAATAAATTGATGTATCTGTCTGACTATGCTCCCGCATGTACCTTCCCCACCCCAATTGTTATTTACTCACATGTTGTACCCTTCGTATGTAAAGCGCTCTGATATCTGCAAAGATCTTGTTCGCGCTATATAAAACTTTCAAAATAAATAAATAAAATAAAATAACTCTTCCGTTTAATTTCCTTCCATTTCAAAGTGTCACATTTACACAAAGCAGACATCTTGTGACCAGTGGCTGGTACACAGTGTCAAGTTTATAACTGAAACAAACAGCCATTTTTATAAGTGGAAGAAATTGAAAATGAAGAAAAATGTTCAATAGTATTAAATGTTTTACAGAACATTTTTCAGAACTTTATATTTCTACCATTTGAAAATGGTTGTATGTTTGTGTTATACATGTAACGGTGCCACATATGCCAAAAGGTGGACACTGTGCCATAAGTACATTCTTTTGATTGGTTGACTTATATCTTTGCTCACTTTCGGAGAACTACTTTTTTTCTTTTTGGTTAAGCACTCAGCGAGAGTGCACGTTTTCCACCTCTCTCTGGCGTGTGCTTCTCTCCCCGCCAATTACCCACACTGCTCTCTGTGTTGCTCTCGTCTGTGAGTGCTGCTTGCTGTCTCTTGTGCTTCTTTCCCAAACTCCCTTTCCCCCTCGTTCTGTATTGCTCTGTCCTTCATGGGCTTCTCCCCCACCCGTGTTGCTCTCTCCCTCAAATGTTGCTCACTCTCTTTCACGTGATTCTCTCCCACCAAAACACCCGCATGATCCCTGCTGTTCTTTCTGTTGTGGATTTATCCTTCTGTTGTTCTTTCCCTTGTATGCTGCCTTTTCCCTCCTCCCCACACCCGCTCCTCTGTTGTCCCTTACTTCTTATGTTTCTTTTTTTATTTTGTGGTTTTGTGCCATCTTGAACTGGCAATACAAAAAAGAAAATGGCACCTGCTTCATTCTGTAGGCGCACACCTACAGAATGACACAACTGGTAACAGGAGTCGCACTATCAAACCTCTGTTTTAGTTTTGTCAACACATTGCCAAGGGCAGTAGCTGCAAAAGGTGAGACCTATTGGCTTTGCCAGTGCTTGTTGCAAATTGTAATCTAGATGAGAGGTAGGAGGAGATCTGTTTTCCCATTGGTATTTAGTAGGGGGATATTGCTGAGTGCTACCACTAGGTGTCGCCCCAGGGCGCCTCATTGAAGAGCTGAGTGGAGAAGTGAGAGGAGGGGCGCCACTGCTCACACACTAATGACATGCGTTTACATGTGGCCTTTTTCTTTCTTTTCAAAACGCCAGGTTTGGTTTCAGAACCGAAGGGCCAAGTTCCGGCGCAACGAGCGAGCGATGTTGGCGAGCCGGTCCGCGTCCCTCCTGAAGTCCTACAGCCCGGAGGTGGTGACTGAGCTGCCTGTAGCTCCACGCCCAGCGGGACACAACTCGGACTACCTGTCCTGGAGCAGCAGCCCCCCCTACAGGTAAGGAGCTAGGGCTGCCCCTTTAAAACAGAACCAAAATATATCTACCACCCCTTTGCAGGTAAGTGCATGTGAAGTACTCAAAGACTGACCCCTGTACAGCCCCCTACAGCTTTAAAACTCAGGGCCTTGAGTTTCAGGGAACTAGACCTGCCCTGCACCTTACGGCCTGCCCTGGCCCCTCCCACAGTTCACTGCTTCTCAAGGACACTATGTCCGCCTCACACAGGATGACTGATAGCCGCAGGTTTAGTACACCAGGCCTGACTCCCCCCGTAACATCAGGTAAAACATATGTCATGTTATGTTATCTGGTATTTATAAAGCACGCGGCTACTCCCGGGAGTGTCCCGGCGCTAAGTAAAAAGACCACATAACGGCACACAGAACATCCCCCACAACAGACATCAAAGCTAGAAGAGCTGTGTTTTCAGATTCCTCCTGAAAGTAAGGGGGTCCGGTATCTGTCTAAGAGAGAGGGGTAGGCATTCCACAGCCGAGAGGCCCCTGCTTGAAAGGATCTCCCCCTACCCGGGAGAGCAAGGCCTTCGGAGTAGAGATTAGAAGCTGAGCAGACGACCTCAAGGTACACTGCGGTATATAAGGTTGAAATATTTCCCTAAGGTAGGGGCTCCAATCTTATGAAACGCTTTAAAAACCAAGACTAATGCTTTTAAATGGATTCTTTTCTGCCCCGGAAGCCAATGTAGGGAGGATAGAAGCTGAGTCGTGTGAGTCCTAGGTCCTGTCAAAAGGATGGCCCTGGCCGCCACATTCTGGATCACCTGCAATCGGCCAAGTACGTACTCCGGGAGGCCCAGATGCAGGGAGTTAACATAGTCCAGTCTCGACACCACCAGGGCCTGGGCCACTGTTTTCTGTAAGAGACTGAGAGCAGGGGGAGGAAGTTCCTCAGCATTCTCATCACCCGGAAACAAACCCCAGCCATCGTTTGGACTTGAGCCTTCATAGAAATGGCCATGTCTGGACTGGGGTGGCGGAGTGAGCTAAAGAATGATGATGAAATAAACCCAGATCAGTTGACTGGGGGTGATAGTTTGATTTGCTCAACAGCTCCGTCCATCATCCCCTTTGGTATCGCTTTGTTCACCGTAAGTTGGCAGGGTAAGCTCAGTCGTGAGTCCCTTGCTCACTTGGCCACTGGATTCAAGCAAGCTGGGCTGAAGACGGCTGATTAGCCAGAATCCGGTTCCAGGAAGCTTGTTTCTGGTCCCGGGAGGACCTGGCTTGGCCGTTCGGGCTGGACTGTTCCCATGAGGCACAAGGTCAGACTGATTTACATATGGCCAACTGGGGTGGCAGAGTGAGCTAAAGAATGATGGATTAAACCCAGAACAGTTAACTGGGGGTGAGTGCTTGCAATGTTCAACACTCCGTCCATCATCCCCTTTGGTATCGCTTCATGGAAAGGGCAGCATCCAATTTAACCCCCAGTTTTTTCACGATGGTAACTGAAGACGAGGGGGGAGACATTTTTTGCGGCCATCAGGTATGCCAAGCTTCATACGGACGAGGACCGAAGAAGATAATCTCTGACTTTCCAGAGTTACACTTCAATTGGTTATGTCTGAGCCAGGAAAAGACTTCAGAGAGGCAGATGTTAATCAAATTGCCATTGAACTCGACAGCCTTCTCGCACGTGAACAACAGTTGAGTGTCGTCCGAATACAACACTATTTTGACACCCCAACACTCCCTCCAACAGTCTCCACAGCTCACTGCGGTTTGCTCGCCAGGGCACCTGCCCCCGCTTATCACCAGCTGCTTCCTATAAATAAATTGAGCCTCCACTTTCCTGACCTGCCTCTAGAGTGGTCAATGATTTACTAAACCCACTGTAGGCCAATCTAGTGGTACCTCGACCTGCTCTGCCCAGACATTCCAGCTCACTGAGCTCCTCTCTGCCACACTACTCCATGTGATGCCTCACAGAGACAAATCCTTCCGCCCGGCACTATGGCGCTGCCACAGTCCAATGCCATCTCACCTCCTATTGACAGCGTCATGCTATGCCACCCTGCACTATGGCGCTGCCACAGTTGAAGGGCCATTTCATCTCTTATTGACGACTGCGCCTGCTATGCCATACTACACCATAGTCACCAGCCATCTCACCTCTATCCTCAGCAGCGCCCTGCTATGCCACACTACACAATGGCACCGTCATAGTCCCATGCCATCTCACCTCTATCCTCTGCAGCACCCTGCTATGCCACATTACACAATGGAACTGTCATAGTCCCATGCCATCTCACCTCTTCACCTCAACAGCACACTGCCAAGCCACACAACACCATGACGCTGCCATAGTCGCCTGCCATCTCACCTGCATCCACAGCAGCACACTGCTATGCCACCCTGCACCATGGAGTTGCCATGGTCCCGAGCCATCTCATCCTCTATCCACACCAGTGCCTGCTATGCCACCCTGCTTCACTGTACTGTCATAGTGCAATGCCATCTCATCCCCAATCGTCAACAGTGCCCCACTATGCCACACTACACAATGGCGCTGCTATAGTCCCATGCCATCTCACCCAGTATCCTCGAAAGTGCCCTGCCATGCCACCCCACCCTATGGCACTGCCACAGTCCAATGCCATCTCACCTCCTAACCTCAACAGCATCCTGCTGTGCTACACTGCATCATGACCGCCATTTGTCCCCAGCCATCTCACCGCCATCCTCAGCAGTGCCCTGCTATGCCACAGTACACCATGGTGCTGCTATAGTGCCATGCCATCTCACCCAGTATCCTCAACAGGGCCCTTCAATGCCACGTTGCACCAAGGAGCTGCCATGGTCCCAAGCCATCTCATCCTCAATCCACACCAGCGCCCTGCTATGCCACACCGCTTCACGAGACTCTCATAGCGCCATGTCATCTCATCCCAAATCACTGACAGCACCCTGCTATGCCACCCTGCCACATGGCGCTGCCATGCTCACGTCTCATCACACGGACCGTTGTAGGGCGCTCTATCCCTAGAACACCTTAGACCAAGGGGTGATTTAGAGTTTGGCGGAGAGGGAATGAATTCTTACTTTAGGGGGGATTGACTGACTTAATATTGATCTGGAGTCATGGGAAGGGTGTGCGAGCTCGGCTTTGGTGGTATGGTTATATGGCATAATACAGTGTGAATAGGATCAAATGAGCTATACACTTAGTCAAGAGTTACTGGTGAGTGTATGATCAGGAGACACAAAATGCAGACGGGAAGGAGGATTTGAGGACCTCATCCGGATGAAATTTTGGACTGGAAAAATGAAAGGGATGTATGTGCTGAATTTCGGTGGTCGTATTATAGGGCACATTAGAACGGTGATAAAGGATGTGATGCGACTGTTGAGTATGTGAAGGAATCTATTAAGTTTATCTATTTGGCAACTTGAATAGACGTAGTGCCAAATTTGAGCCCAGCATTTAAACATAAGTGAAGGTTAACGTACTCAGAGAAAGAAACTTTGGTGTGTATTTGACACAGTGGTGGATATAGGTAGACGTGGGGATGTATGCTTTGGCAAAATGGGATTGTGCTACGGATGTGTAGCTTACATCAGGTGGCCATATCTCGGCTTATCTTTTATAGTTGGCCAAACCTATCGGGACAAAGAACGACGATATTGAATACTCCCTTAGAAACTTTACCCACCCTGGAGGATCGTGTGGGTCGGATGTATCACCACACGCTAAGTAGGTATTATCAATGGGGACATTATGAACCCCGGGCAACTGTCAGTTTGTGAATATAATGAGAATTAGGGATTCCTACTATATCGAGTTGTTTCTCTTGTTGTTCCTCTTACTTCACAGTAAGCACTCAAAAGAAGCCTACTAAGGTTTGTGGATTACTTTCCCACTTTTAGAACACGTTTGGGTGGCAGGGCACTCACGCGTGAAGGATTCAATCTAGGGGGCCGATTCACAGAACTAATTTAAGACAAAATCCTAAACGTACTACTTTTGGTATTCACAGAAGATTTTGTCTTAAGTTTGATTAAGACAAACTTAAGACAGACTTTAAACAGACTTAAGACAGACTTAAGACACACTTAAGACAGACTTAAGACAGACGTAAGACAGACTTAAGACAAACTTAAGACAAAATCCTAACTTAAGTCTGTCTTAAGTCTGTCTTAAGTCTGACTTAAGTCTGTCTTAAGTTTGTCTTAAGTCTGTCTTAAGTTTGTCTTAAGTCTGTCTTAAGTTTGTCTTAAGTCAAACTTAAGACAAAATCCTAACTTTACTACTACTAAATACCTTCTGTGAATACAAAAAGTAGTAAGTTTAGGTTTTTGTCTTAAGTTAGTTCTGTGAATAGGGCCCTTGGATAGGAGCAGCACCTTGTGTTTACAGGTAGAATGGTGAATAGTCACAATATAGAACTATCGTCACACATAACACATGGGAGATTCTCTTGTGAATAAACTGCGTAGAACGACTAAAACTAAAATGTTGAGATTGCGTAGCATAAAATAACCCGATGAAGATAAACAAACCATATCATGATGGTCACCTTAAGGAATATGAAGTGTCACGGTGGAGGGACGAGGGTGCAATGTCTGACAGCCTTGCTAATGCTTTCCATGATCGTGACTGTGATCTATCTCTGATGTAGCCTTGAAAAAGTCGTATGTACTGAAATACAGAGACAACGAAACACGTGTTGGCGTTTGGGCTTTGAAACAGTCACACAATCTGAGATCAAAGAAGGTTGAAGACAATGAACTAAAAAAGATTGAGGACTCGCTTTTATTTTGCATCAAGATTTCATTTTCACAATAACTTACTGCACTACTGTTACATTATACAATTGTCGTGTGTTAGGGAATTTTATGCACTGTCATAGTGCAATGCCATCTCATCCCCAATCGCCGACAGCACCCTACTATGCCACACTACACAATGGTGCTGCTATAGTCCCATGCCATCTCACCCAGTATCCTCAACAGTACCCTGGTATGCCAACCTGCCCTATGGCACTGCCACAGTCCAATGCCATCTCGCCTCCTAACCTCAACAGTGCCCGTCTATGCCACACTTCACCATGACCGCCATTGTCCCGATCCATCTCACCTCCATCCTCAGCAGCGCCCTGCTATGCCACAGTACACCATGGTGCTGCTATAGTCCCATGCCATCTCATTCAGTATCCTCAACAGTGCCCTTCAATGCCACCCTGCACCAAGGAGCTACCATGGTCCCAAGCCATCTCGTCCTCAATCCACACCAGCGCCCTGCTATGCCACACTGCTTCACGAGACTCTCACAGGGCCATGTCATCTCATCCCCGATCATCTACTGCGTCCTGCTATGCCACCCTGCACCATGGCGCTGCCATGGTCCCAAGCCATCTCGTCCTCTATTTACAGCAGCAGCCTGCACTGTCATAGTTCCATGCCATCTCATCCCCAATGGTCAACAGCACCCTGCTATGCCACCCTGCACCATGGCGCTGCCATGCTCACGTCTCCTCACACGGACCGTTGTAGGGCGCTCTGTCCCTTGCTGCTCTAGAACACCTTAGACCAAGGGGTGATTTAGAGTTTGGCGGAGAGGGTACTCGTCGATGAAGAGCGGTGGGCACAGAGCCTTTCCTTGTGCCTCTCTACTACGACAGGTGGCAAAAGGACGTCAGCTGAATTACGAGGTGGGAGTAGAATAGAGGTACCTATGATCTACGTAAACAGAGTGCATATAACAGGAAGTACTGGTGCATCGGTTGCAGTATAAAACAGTATTTATCTGAGTACCTTTTTATCCTTCGGGCTGATAAAAGTGCTCCCAGGGTCAAATCTGCTAATTGTCATTTAAAGGAACATCCCTATTGCCATGATGATGCACCTCAAAACTTCAATCCGTCATTTAATTATGAAGATCTCCACAGGGGCGACTGGTGTTCATGGGCAAAAAGGGCGCTGCCCTGCCCCCCTCGGGGAAGAGGCAGGAACAGGGAAAAGAAAAACAGAGCAGCTGAAATGAACACACTGCCCTAAAGCAGTGTGCTGAATCTCCTGGGTGAACCTAGGGAACTTTGCAGATGTCCTACTGCCCAAGTGCCAGCCAGTGACCTGCAGGCACAGGGGACAGCAGTGACATCACATGAGAGGGAGTGCAGTAACATCAGAGGAGAGGGAGTGCAGTGATATCACATGAGAGGGAGTGCAGTGACATCAGAGGAGAGGGAGTGCAGTGGCATCAGAGGAGAGGGAGGGCAGTGACACCACATGAGAGGGAGTGCAGTGACATCAGAGGAGAGGAAGGGCAGTGACATCACATGAGAGGGAGTTCAGTAACATCACATGAGAGGGAGTGCAGTGACATCAGAGGAGAGGGAGGGCAGTGACATCAGAGGAGAGGGAGTGCAGTGACATCAGAGGAGAGGGAGGGCAGTGACATCAGAGGAGAGGAAGGGCAGTGACATCACATGAGAGGGAGTTCAGTAACATCAGAGGAGAGGAAGTGCAGTGACATCAGAGGAGAGGGAGGGCAGTGACATCAGAGAAGAGGGAGGGCGGTGACATCAGAGGAGAGGGAGTGCAGTGACATCAGAGGAGAGGGAGTGCAGTGGCATCACATGAGAGGGAGTGCAGTGACATCAGAGGAGAGGGAGTGCAGTGACATCAGAGGAGAGGGAGTGCAGTGGCATCACATGAGAGGGAGTGCAGTGACATCAGAGGAGAGGGAGTGCAGTGACATCAGAGGAGAGGGAGGGCAGTGACACCACATGAGAGGAAGTGCAGTGACATCAGAGGAGAGGAAGGGCAGTGACATCACATGAGAGGGAGTTCAGTAACATCAGAGGAGAGGAAGTGCAGTGACATCAGAGGAGAGGGAGTGCAATGACATCAGAGGAGAGGGAGGGCAGTGACATCACATGAGAGGGAGTGCAGTGACATCAGAGGAGAGGAAGGGCAGTGACATCACATGAGAGGGAGTTCAGTAACATCAGAGGAGAGGAAGTGCAGTGAAATCAGAGGAGAGGGAGTGCAGTGACATCAGAGGAGAGGGAGTGCAATGACATCAGAGGAGAGGGAGGGCAGTGACATCAGGGGAGAGGGAGTGCAGTGACATCAGAGGAGAGGGAGGGTAGTGACATCACATGAGAGGGAGTGCAGTGACATCACATGAGAGGGAGGGCAGTGACATCACATGAGAGGGAGGGCAGTGACATCAGAGGAGAGGGAGGGCAGTGACATCACATGAGAGGGAGGGCAGTGACATCAGAGGAGAGGGAGGGCAGTGACATCACAGGAGAGGGAGTGCAGTGACATCAGAGGAGAGGGAGGGCAGTGACATCACAGGAGAGGGAGTGCAGTGACATCAGAGGAGAGGGAGGGCAGTGACATCACAGGAGAGGGAGTGCAGTGACATCAGAGGAGAGGGAGTGCAGTGACATCAGAGGAGAGGGAGTGCAGTGACATCACAGGAGAGGGAGTGCAGTGACATCAGAGGAGAGGGAGGGCAGTGACATCACATGAGAGGGAGGGCAGTGACATCAGAGGAGAGGGAGGGCAGTGACATCACAGGAGAGGGAGTGCAGTGACATCAGAGGAGAGGGAGGGCAGTGACATCACAGGAGAGAGAGTGCAGTGACATCAGAGGAGAGGGAGTGCAGTGACATCACTTGAGACGGAGTGCAGTGACATCAGAGGAGAGGGAGGGCAGTGACATCACATGAGAGGGAGTGCAGTGACATCAGAGGAGAGGAAGTGCAGTGACATCAGAGGAGAGGGAGGGCAGTGACATCAGAGAAGAGGGAGGGCGGTGACATCAGAGGAGAGGGAGTGCAGTGACATCAGAGGAGAGGGAGTGCAGTGGCATCACATGAGAGGGAGTTCAGTAACATCAGAGGAGAGGAAGTGCAGTGACATCAGAGGAGAGGGAGGGCAGTGACATCAGAGAAGAGGGAGGGTGGTGACATCAGAGGAGAGGGAGTGCAGTGACATCAGAGGAGAGGGAGTGCAGTGGCATCACATGAGAGGGAGTGCAGTGACATCAGAGGATAGGGAGTGCAGTGACATCAGAGGAGAGGGTGTGCAGTGGCATCACATGAGAGGGAGTGCAGTGACATCAGAGGAGAGGGAGTGCAGTGGCATCACATGAGAGGGAGTGCAGTGACATCAGAGGAGAGGGAGTGCAGTGACATCAGAGGAGAGGGAGGGCAGTGACACCACATGAGAGGGAGTGCAGTGACATCAGAGGAGAGGAAGGACAGTGACATCACATGAGAGGGAGTTCAGTAACATCAGAGGAGAGGAAGTGCAGTGACATCAGAGGAGAGGGAGTGCAATGACATCAGAGGAGAGGGAGGGCAGTGACATCACATGAGAGGGAGTGCAGTGACATCAGAGGAGAGGAAGGGCAGTGACATCACATGAGAGGGAGTTCAGTAACATCAGAGGAGAGGAAGTGCAGTGAAATCAGAGGAGAGGGAGTGCAGTGACATCAGAGGAGAGGGAGTGCAATGACATCAGAGGAGAGGGAGGGCAGTGACATCAGGGGAGAGGGAGTGCAGTGACATCAGAGGAGAGGGAGGGTAGTGACATCACATGAGAGGGAGTGCAGTGACATCACATGAGAGGGAGGGCAGTGACATCACATGAGAGGGAGTGCAGTGACATCACATAAGAGTTAGTGCAGTGACATCAGAGGAGAGGGAGTGCAGTGACATCAGAGGAGAGGGAGTGCAGTGACATCACATGAGAGGGAGGGCAGTGACATCACATGAGAGGGTGTGCAGTGACATCAGAGGAGAGGGAGAGCAGTGACATCAGATGAGAGGGAGTGCAGTGACATCACATGAGAGGGAGTGCAGTGACATCAGAGGAGAGGGAGTGCAGTGACATCAGAGGAGAGGGAGGGCAGTGGCATCAGAGGAGAGGGAGGGCAGTGACATCACATGAGAGGGAGTGCAGTGACATCAGAGGAGAGGAAGGGCAGTGACATCACATGAGAGGGAGTTCAGTAACATCAGAGGAGAGGAAGTGCAGTGAAATCAGAGGAGAGGGAGTGCAGTGACATCAGAGGAGAGGGAGTGCAATCACATCAGAGGAGAGGGAGGGCAGTGACATCAGGGGAGAGGGAGTGCAGTGACATCAGAGGAGAGGGAGGGTAGTGACATCACATGAGAGGGAGTGCAGTGACATCACATGAGAGGGAGGGCAGTGACATCACATGAGAGGGAGTGCAGTGACATCACATAAGAGTTAGTGCAGTGACATCAGAGGAGAGGGAGTGCAGTGACATCAGAGGAGAGGGAGTGCAGTGACATCACATGAGAGGGAGGGCAGTGACATCACATGAGAGGGAGTGCAGTGACATCAGAGGAGAGGGAGTGCAGTGACATCAGATGAGAGGGAGTGCAGTGACATCACATGAGAGGGAGTGCAGTGACATCAGAGGAGAGGGAGTGCAGTGACATCAGAGGAGAGGGAGGGCAGTGGCATCACATGAGAGGGAGTGCAGTGACATCAGAGGAGAGGGAGTGCAGTGACATCAGAGGAGAGGGAGGGAAGTGACATCACATGAGAGGGAGTGCAGTGACATCACATGAGAGGGAGGGCAGTGACATCACATGAGAGGGAGTGCAGTGACATCAGAGGAGAGGAAGGGCAGTGACATCACATGAGAGGGAGTTCAGTAACATCAGAGGAGAGGGAGGGCAGTGACATCACATGAGAGGGAGTGCAGTGACATCACATGAGAGGGAGTGCAGTGACATCAGAGGAGAGGGAGTTCAGTAACATCAGAGGAGAGGGAGGGCAGTGACATCACATGAGAGGGAGTGCAGTGACATCAGAGGAGAGGGAGTTCAGTAACATCAGAGGAGAGGGAGGGCAGTGACATCACATGAGAGGGAGTGCAGTGACATCAGAGGAGAGGGAGGGCAGTGAAATCAGAGGAGAAGGAGTGCAGTGACATCAAAGGAGAGGGAGTGCAGTGACATCAGAGCAGAGGGAGTGCAGTGACATCATATGAGAGGGATTGCAGTGACATCAGAGGAGAGGGAGTGCAGTGACATCAGAGGAGAGGGAGGGCAGTGACATCACATGAGAGGGAGTGCAGTGACATCACATGAGAGGAAGTGCAGTGACATCAGAGGAGAGGGAGTGCAGTGACATCAGAGGAGAGGGAGGGCAGTGACATCACATGAGAGGGAGGGCAGACACATCAGAGGAGATGGAGTGCAGTGACATCAGAGGAGAGGGAGCGCAGTGACATCAGAGGAGAGGGAGTGCAGTGACATCACATGCAAGGGAGGGCAGAGACATCAGAGGAGAGGGAGTGCAGTGACATCAGAGGAGAGGGAGTGCAGTGACATCAGAGGAGAGGGAGTGCAGTGACATCAGAGGAGAGGGAGTGCAGTGACATCAGAGGAGAGGGAGGGCAGTGACATCAGAGGAGAGGGAGTGCAGTGACATCAGAGGAGAGGGAGTGCAGTGACATCACATGCAAGGGAGTGCAGTGACATCACATAAGAGGTAGTGCAGTGACATCAGAGGAGAGGGAGGGCAGTGACATCAGAGGAGAGGGAGTGCAGTGACATCAGAGGAGAGGGAGTGCAGTGACATCACATGCAAGGGAGGGCAGAGACATCAGAGGAGAGGGAGTGCAGTGACATCAGAGGAGAGGGAGGGCAGTGACATCAGAGGAGAGGGAGTGCAGTGACATCAGAGGAGAGGGAGGGCAGTGACATCACATGAGAGGGAGTTCAGTGACATCAGAGGAGAGGGAGTGCAGTGACATCAGAGGAGAGGGAGTGAAGTGACATCACATGAGAGGGAGTGCAGTGACATCAGAGGAGAGGGAGTGCAGTGGCATCAGAGGAGAGGGAGTGCAGTAACATCACATGCAAGGGAGTGCAGTGACATCACATGCATGGGAGTGCAGTGACATCACATAAGAGGTAGTGCAGAGACATCAGAGGAGAGGGAGTGCAGTGACATCAGAGGAGAGGGAGTGCCGTGACATCACATGCAAGGGAGGGCAGTGACATCAGAGGAGAGGGAGTGCAGTGACATCACATGAGAGGGAGTGCAGTGACATCACATGCAAGGGAGGGCAGTGACATCAGAGGAGAGGGAGTGCAGTGACATCACATGCAAGGGAGGGCAGTGACATCAGAGGAGAGGGAGTGCAGTGACATCACATGAGAGGGAGTGCAGTGACATCAGAGGAGAGGGAGTGCAGTGACATCACATGCAAGGGAGTGCAGTGACATCACATAAGAGGTAGAGCAGTGACATCAGAGGAGAGGGAGTGCAGTGACATCAGAGGAGAGGGAGTGCAGTGACATCAGAGGAGAGGGAGTGCAGTGACATCAGAGGAGAGGGAGTGCAGTGACATCAGAGGAGAGGGAGGGCAATGACATCAGAGGAGAGGGAGGGGCAGTGACATCAGAGGAGAGGGAGTGCAGTGACATCAGAGGAGAGGGAGTGCAGTGACATCACATGCAAGGGAGTGCAGTGACATCACATAAGAGGTAGTGCAGTGACATCAGAGGAGAGGGAGTGCAGTGACATCAGAGGAGAGGGAGGGCAGTGACATCAGAGGAGAGGGAGTGCAGTGACATCAGAGGAGAGGGAGTGCAGTGACATCACATGCAAGGGAGGGCAGAGACATCAGAGGAGAGGGAGTGCAGTGACATCAGAGGAGAGGGAGGGGCAGTGACATCAGAGGAGAGGGAGTGCAGTGACATCAGAGGAGAGGGAGTGCAGTGACATCACATGCAAGGGAGTGCAGTGACATCACATAAGAGGTAGTGCAGTGACATCAGAGGAGAGGGAGTGCAGTGACATCAGAGGAGAGGGAGGGCAGTGACATCAGAGGAGAGGGAGTGCAGTGACATCAGAGGAGAGGGAGTGCAGTGACATCACATGCAAGGGAGGGCAGAGACATCAGAGGAGAGGGAGGGCAGTGACATCAGAGGAGAGGGAGTGCAGTGACATCAGAGGAGAGGGAGTGCAGTGACATCACATGCAAGGGAGGGCAGAGACATCAGAGGAGAGGGAGTGCAGTGACATCAGAGGAGAGGGAGGGCAGTGACATCAGAGGAGAGGGAGTGCAGTGACATCAGAGGAGAGGGAGTGCAGTGACATCACATGCAAGGGAGGGCAGAGACATCAGAGGAGAGGGAGTGCAGTGACATCAGAGGAGAGGGAGGGCAGTGACATCAGAGGAGAGGGAGTGCAGTGACATCAGAGGAGAGGGAGGGCAGTGACATCAGAGGAGAGGGAGTGCAGTGACATCAGAGGAGAGGGAGTGCAGTGACATCACATGCAAGGGAGGGCAGAGACATCAGAGGAGAGGGAGTGCAGTGACATCAGAGGAGAGGGAGGGCAGTGACATCAGAGGAGAGGGAGTGCAGTGACATCAGAGGAGAGGGAGTGCAGTGACATCACATGCAAGGGAGGGCAGTGACATCAGAGGAGAGGGAGTGCAGTGACATCAGAGGAGAGGGAGTGCAGTAACATCACATGCAAGGGAGTGCAGTGACATCACATGCAAGGGAGTGCAGTGACATCACATAAGAGGTAGTGCAGAGACATCAGAGGAGAGGGAGTGCAGTGACATCAGAGGAGAGGGAGTGCCGTGACATCACATGCAAGGGAGGGCAGTGACATCAGAGGAGAGGGAGTGCAGTGACATCACATGAGAGGGAGTGCAGTGACATCACATGCAAGGGAGGGCAGTGACATCAGAGGAGAGGGAGTGCAGTGACATCACATGCAAGGGAGGGCAGTGACATCAGAGGAGAGGGAGTGCAGTGACATCACATGAGAGGGAGTGCAGTGACATCAGAGGAGAGGGAGTGCAGTGACTTCAGAGGAGAGGGAGTGCAGTGACATCACATGCAAGGGAGTGCAGTGACATCACATAAGAGGTAGAGCAGTGACATCAGAGGAGAGGGAGTGCAGTGACATCAGAGGAGAGGGAGTGCAGTAACATCACATGCAAGGGAGTGCAGTGACATCACATGCAAGGGAGTGCAGTGACATCACATAAGAGGTAGAGCAGTGACATCAGAGGAGAGGGAGTGCAGTGACATCACATGCAAGGGAGGGCAGTGACATCACATGAGAGGGAGTGCAGTGACATCAGAGGAGAGGGAGTGCAGTGACATCACATGCAAGGAAGGGCAGTGACATCAGAGGAGAGGGAGTGCCGTGACATCACATAAGAGGGAGTGCAGTGACACCACATGAGAGGGAGTGCTGAGTTAGAAAGCCATGGATCTGGGGCACATAAACTGTGGCCATGGGAGTACTTACAAAGCTCCATGCACTGCAACGGCTGGGGGAGGGGCAGGCTGATGAGGACAAAGAGGAAGTGGGGGGCAACATCTGAGGCTCCTCCCCTAAGATGAATAACTCAACATTATCATCATTTTACTTAAAGTATGGGCTACGGAGCCAGATTGGGGTGAGGTGGGGCTGGGGCCACAGGGCCCGATTCACAGAACTAACTTAAGACAAAATTCTAAATTTACTGCCATTTTGGTATTCACAGAAGGCACTTACTCATTTCGGTATTCACATAAGTTAGGACTCCTAACTTTAGGGCTCCTAAATGCTTTCTGTGAATACCGAAAGTCTTAAAGTTAGGATTTGTCTCAGTTTTGAAGTAGTAAAGTTAGGACTCCTAACATGTGGCGGGTGGTACTCCATGTGTGGCGGGTGGTGCTCCAGGTTTTGCTGGAGTACTCCAGGTGTGGTGGGTGGTGCTCCAGGTGTGGTGGGTGATACTCCAGTGTGGCGGGTGGTACTCTAGGTGTGGCGGGAGGGTGGTTCATAAGTGATACTCCAGGTGAGGTGGGTAATACCCCAGGTGTGGTGGGTGGTGCTCCAGGTGTGGTGGGTGTTGCTCCATGTGTGGCGTGTGGTACTCCAGGTATGGCAGGTGGTACTCCAGGTGTGGTAGGTGGTGCTCCAGGTGTGGTGGCTGATACTCCAGTGTGGCGGGAGGGTGGTTCACAAGTGATACTCCAGGTGAGGTGTGTTCTCATGTCTTCTTTTGCTTTCTCCCCTCAGCACGGTACCACCCTACACCCAATCAGCCACTAGCAGCAGCCCACCACCTCCGCAGGGAGTGAACATGGCCAACAGCATCGCCAGCCTGCGCCTGAAAGCCAAGGAGTTCAGCCTGTTCCAGAACCAGGTGCCCACTGTCAACTGACTGTGCCCAGAGGTGGCTCCAGATGGACTCTGACAGAGAGGAAGATGGAGGGCACAGAAACCAGGGGCAAAGGGAACATGGGAGGATGAAGAACATGGAACAGCAGAGAACATATCAGGATAGGGACCCCGAAGGAAATAAAACATAGGAAAACTGAGAGCAGGGGAAGATAGAGAATGTGGGGGATCTGGCAACTTAGAGCAACTGAGAACTGAGGAAATGGGAGAGCTGTGAACTTGGAAGAACTGAGTACGTGGGAGGAGAAAGCACGTGAAGAATCAGTGCTAAATGGAAATAAAGAAGTGTAGGTACTCACAATCTAGAGTACCTGCTTGCTCCCATTAAATGTATCGCAGCAGTGCTGAGAAGTGCAGGTACTCTCCCTTTCACATTAAAGAAGTGCAGGTACTCTCCCTTTCACATTAAAGAAGTGCAGGTACTCTCCCTTTCACATTAAAGAAGTGCAGGTACTCTCCCTTTCACATTAAAGAAGTGCAGGTACTCTACCTTTCATATTAAGGAAGTGCAGGTACTCAGTACTCAACAGTACGTGCCCTTTTACAGCTCTGTGAAGAACTGGAAATGTGGGACAACGAACCATGGAAGGACAGATAATGTAGGAAACGAACCTGGGAAAACTGCGAAGATGAGAGAACTGAGAACATGGGGACATTGAGAGCTGAGAACATAAGAGGACTGGGAACCTAGGAAAACTGAGAACCAGGGGAACGGCAATTGTCATAAGATAGAGAAGAAAGGGCAACTGGTTACACTAACTAAATAGAAACACAAGCCCACAAAACACGTATGCCTCGATTACGAGCCTCGAAGTTACATTTGCTGTTTACCACACTCCGTGCCCGGGGTTCGGAATTCAATGGATGCAATGAATAGCAACTACTACAAATGTTCCCCAGCGCAATGGGAAATAACACGGGGACTTGGAAGTGCCTATGCCAAAAGCCAGATGACTATTCACCCTACTTGACACAAAGTCCAAGGGGTTGGAAAACTCCAACCCACTTGTAATTGCAGACCTTAATATTCAGAGAAAGACATCTTACTGCACAAGTAGTCTCCCTTAAGACCAGAACTACACCACCACTCCCTCCATCGCTGCATCGAAAAGTAGCGTATATTGCCACCACCACCTGTTGTCGCACCTTCGATTCCTCCTTCATCGCAATCCACCTTTTCTTTGTTCATCTCCACCTTTGCAGCTGGAAACTTCTCAACCACCTTCTCCTGTTTACAGGTTCCGATCCTCCTGTGCATCCATATGTCACAGTTTTGGGTCACTTTCACATTTTTTACCTGAAATTACCAGATTGTGTACTCCTTGCACCTTTCAACACACTCTCCTTCCTCCTTTCTTTCTTTCTTTCTTTCTTTCAGAATATGCCACAGACAGCCTAGAATCTTCTCTGCCACCTGGGCGGGTATCGCAGGTGGTGGTAGATCCTTCTCTGGTACTTGGGGGGGAGGCCCACAGGTGGTTGTACACACTTCTCTGTTACCTGGGTGGCATAGGTGGTGGTAGATCCTTCGCTGCCACCCGAGGGGGTTCCAGAGGTGGTGGTCGATCCTTCTCTGCCACCCGAGGGGGCTCCAGAGGTGGTAGTAGATCCTTCTCTGCCACCCGAGGGGGCTCCAGAGGTGGTAGTAGATCCTTCTCTGCCACCCGAGGGGGCTCCAGAGGTGGTGGTAGATCCTTCTCTGCCACCCGAGGGGGCTCCAGAGGTGGTGGTAGATCCTTCGCTGCCACCTGGCCAGTGACCACAGGTGGTGGTAGATTCTTCTCTGTCCACTTGGCGGAGAATGAAAACTCAAAGCACCAACAAAAGAAAAATTCTCCACTCGAACTCTCAATTAAGCCACAAGTCTGGGGTTCTGTGTCTTTACCCCTCAAAATGAGCCTCTGCGAGCTTCAGTGACAGACCTCCACGCCCTATCCTTTTATTGAATTCACTACGCGTTCCAATTTTTCTTTTCATGGATTAATGTAAAAAAAATCAATCACATTTCAAAATTGAATTTTAGGTCAGTGAAGTGTCTGGAAGTGCTCCTTAAGCCAAACACTCTGCCTCTGTCGATCTGTTAAACCCTGTCTTCTTCTGTCTTCCACTCGGCCCAGCCACCTCAAACCTTCTTCTGTGTCTCTTGTCTTCCTCTTCCCTTCGGTTTAGCTATCTTTGTTCACCTCATCTGTAAAGATCAGGAGCGCTTAGAGGCGACTAATCTTAAGTGTTAGCACTGTGAGGAAATTGAAAAAGTACATTTGTGAGATTTCATTGCTGGGATCACCCACTACCTGCAGGCGCTGGTCTGCGAGGAGCTAACCTCAGCGCTGGAGTACAAACCCCTCGCACATCCACTCAAGGCAGCCAGTAGCTGACCTTCTGGAGCCAAGAAGGAGGGTCTTTTAGGAGTTGTTAGTGTTTTGCAGCGAGAGCCTATTCTAGGTTCTCATGCTGTGCATTATTTCACCATCTAGTGATGAGTCTGGAAAACATGGAGAGGGATCCCCTACATCTTGTTTGAGCAGTTGATGTAACAAGATCTAAAAGTGTTTTACATGATTAGAAGTTCAAGGGGGCACCACTGGGTGTAACTAGAGCACTTCTATGATCTTGAGACCCACAGCAACCAGCACTTACTTCAAATGGAAGTAAGGGCCCCCGCTTGGCACGGATTCAGGAAAAAAAATTCTATCATGGATGAAGCAGAAACGCCGCAGGATTGGTTGTGGAAAGTTGAAACGACCTCCCATCAGCTGTCTACCCGGCATGACTGGGGTGGGTGGGACATGTAAGCAGTGGGTCCTGAAATCCTCTGTCACATGTAAGAAGGCAGCTGTGAAGACCTGTATGACATGTAAGAAAGGGGTCGTAAACACTTGTATGGCATGCGAGAAGGGGATCCTTGAGACATGTAAGAATGAAATGCTTAAAACCTGTGTAACATGTAAAAAGCAGGTCCATGAGAACTGTGTGTAAAGTAAGAAGGCAGTCCTGAAGTCCCCTGTGACACGTAAAAGGAATGTTCCAGTGATCTGTGTGACATGTAAGAAGCTGGTCCTAAAACCCAGTGTGACATTTCAGAAGGAAGTGCTCAAGACCTTTGTGACATGTAAGAAAGGCGTCGTAAACACTTGTGTGACATGTGGGAAGGGGATCATTAAGAACCATATGATAAAGAGGGTCCTTAAGACATGTTAGACATGTAAGAATGGTGCAGTAAACACATGCGTGACATAGAAGGAAGTGTTTAAGACTTGTATAACATATAAGAAAGAAGTCCTTAAATCCTGTGTGACATGTAAGAAGGGGATTCTTATGGCCTGTGTGACATGTAAGAAGGAGTCCTTAAGACCCGTGTGACATGTAACAGAAAATGCTTAGGACCTGTGTGTTGATAAAGGGGCCTGGCAGGGGGTGTGCCCACCGAGGGAAGAGGCAGCAGCTGTGGGGAGTGTAGCCTGCTGGTCCTCGCAGTACCCCGGTGATTTCTCCCAGCTGCAAAAGGCTGTGGTCTCTCAAGGCGGCACCCGTAGAGCGGGGATCGCGAAGCACAGCAGAGTTCAGGGCTCAGACCCTTCGGACGACTCCAGACACCTCCGAGTCAGGTGAGAAGCTTCAGGGCAAACAACCAAAGTGAGCGGCACCCTTACATATCACGCAGGTCTTAAGCACGTCATTCTTCCATAACACACAGGGGAGTCCTTAAGACCTGTGTGATATGTAAGAATGAAGTCCTTAAGACATGTGTGATATGTAAGAAGGGAGTTCTTTAGACCTGTGTGATATGTAAGAATGGAGTCCTTCAGACCTGTGTGACATGTAAGAATGGAGTCCTTAAGACCTGTGTGATATGTAAGAAGGGAGTCCTTAAGACCTGTGTGATATGTAAGAATGGAGTCCTTAAGACCTGTGTGATATGTAAGAAGGGAGTCCTTAAGACCTGTGTGATATGTAAGAAGGGAGTCCTTAAGACATGTGTGATATGTAAGAATGGAGTCCTTAAGACATGTGTGATATGTAAGAATGAAGTTCTTTAGACCTGTGTGATATGTAAGAATGGAGTCCTTAAGACCTGTGTGATATGTAAGAAGGGAGTCCTTAAGACATGTGTGATATGTAAGAATGGAGTCCTTAAGACATGTGTGATATGTAAGAATGAAGTTCTTTAGACCTGTGTGATATGTAAGAATGGAGTCCTTAAGACCTGTGTGATATGTAAGAATGGAGTCCTTAAGACCTGTGTGATATGTAAGAATGGAGCCCTTAAGACATGTGTGATATGTAAGAATGAAGTTCTTTAGACCTGTGTGATATGTAAGAATGGAGTCCTTAAGACCTGTGTGATATGTAAGAATGGAGTCCTTAAGACATGTGTGATATGTAAGAATGGAGTCCTTAAGACATGTGTGATATGTAAGAATGAAGTCCTTAAGACATGTGTGATATGTAAGAAGGGAGTTCTTTAGACCTGTGTGATATGTAAGAATGGAGTCCTTAAGACCTGTGTGATATGTAAGAATGGAGTCCTTAAGACCTGTGTGATATGTAAGAAGGGAGTCCTTAAGACATGTGTGATATGTAAGAATGGAGTCCTTAAGACATGTGTGATATGTAAGAATGAAGTTCTTTAGACCTGTGTGATATGTAAGAATGGAGTCCTTAAGACCTGTGTGATATGTAAGAATGGAGTCCTTAAGACATGTGTGATATGTAAGAATGGAGTCCTTAAGACATGTGTGATATGTAAGAATGAAGTTCTTTAGACCTGTGTGATATGTAAGAATGGAGTCCTTAAGACCTGTGTGATATGTAAGAATGGAGTCCTTCAGACCTGTGTGATATGTAAGAATGAAGTCCTTCAGACCTGTGTGACATGTAAGAAAGGTGCCCTTTGGACCTGTGTGATATGTAAGAAGGGAGTTCTTTAGACCTGTGTGATATGTGAGAATGCAGTCCTTAAGACCCATGTGTGATGTAAGAAGGGAGTCCTTATGACCTGTGTGATATGTAAGAATGACGTGCTAAAGACCTGTGTGATATGTGAGAATGGAGTCCTTTAGACCTGTGTGATATGTGAGAATGGAGTCCTTAAGACCTGTGTGATATGTAAGAATGGAGTCCTTTAGACCTGTGTGATATGTAAGAATGAAGTGCTTAAGACCTGTGTGGCATGTACGGAGGTCCAGGTGACGCATGTGACATGTAAGAAGGAGATCCTTAAGACGTGTTGCGAGCAGCGACCAATCCAACTGTGCAGGTGTTTGTGGATAAAGGCAGAGCGGGCACGAAGAATTTGCTTCTCATGTGACGATGAGCGAGACATGACTGCTCCGGAGGAAGACAAAGAGTGGGACGTGACTTCCGATTGTGAATGAAGGTGTAACTTCAATGTGGCAGGCAGTGAGTGAGGCTTGACTTCCAATGAGAACCGCCTGGTTTCTGGCAGGTGAGACAAGGGGAAAGACTTGACTTCAGAGGGCTGAGTCTTCACTTCGGATGAGGGAGACGAGGACATTGCAGTTCCACTGATGAGTGAGGTCTTACGTCCAGTGAGGCAAGGGCTTAGTGAGATGTGTCTTCCGATGAGTAAGGTTTGGCCTCCTCTGAGTGAGATCATTAGTGTGCCATTCCTTCTACTGAGTGAGTTGATCAGTCAGACTTAGGGCTTGATTTCTATTTTAGCCTGTGGCCCGTCCTCCCAAGTGCAGCCGAGTAAATTACTTTTTCAACCTGATGGAGGTTCTGCCCTGCAAATTATGAGACGTCAGCTGGTCAAGCAGACATTTCAAGCATTGACAGGAACTGCTGTCACTGCGGTCGCTGACCATGCCTTGTAACTTTGCCGGACGGCTCTGTCAAACATAACAGGGCTGTACATCACAATTAAATAAATAATTTTTACTTTAAAAAAGAAAATCTCATAGCTGGGTTTTATTTTTTGAAATGAGAAAACTATGCTCGCCTTGCCATGGGAGTTTCCTTTCATGTCATTGGGGGCATTGAACACTTTTCAGTGCCCCTTACTGCATGGTTTTTCCTGGCATTTAATCTACACCTATCTAGATTAGGTGGGTGGACATACAGACAATCCTCAGACGGCACTTACTATGTGGAAGGAGTTTGACCACGGCAGAGATGGAGTACTCTCCACTGTCGTCAAACCATGGTCCACCCGAATTTAAATCGGGCAGTCAGACTACAGTCTTAGGGAGAAGGTGAGGGAACTCCATCGCAATGGAGTTCACTCTCTAACAAAATATAAATCAGGCTCTTGATTTCCAATGAGTGGCACTTAATCTCTCATGACTAAGACTGCACTCGGGGAGAGTGACGCGAGTGGCTCATGGCTTTGATTTTGGGTGAATGAAGCAATGCCACAGATGTGGCATCACTAGAGCGGCTTTTGCTTAGCACCACTACCCTGTGACGTGTACAAAATTCTTTGCAGTTACTTCTTAAGTCTGACAGGTGCCTGGAGAAGCATTCCATGCCCAGTACCTCCAGGCTGAGGAGAGACCTGGGGCCATGTGCTATGTTTCAGTGCTAGCCTATAATCCATTCTCCCATCTCACTGCCCCCATGGACACTAATATACCACGACAACGGCCGGCGATGCCAGAGATTCCAATGTCACTTCATTTCGTCAGGCCTTGCCTTTTTGTTACGCATTCTTTTAAATAAAAATGTACGTTTTTTTTTGTATCAATATGTTTTTTTATTGAACTGAATGTTTTTGTAAAAAGTACGCTTAAAAAATAAATATTTTACCAAGTACATTGTGCATAAAAAAGTGATTTCTGCAGATGCTGTTTTGTTGTGTGACTCAGTCTTTACAATATTCCATTTGTGGCAGCTAAGGTTTTGCACCTGCCGAAGTCCTCAGGCCCAAACAGCCCTGGAGCCACAATGTGCATTTGTTATGCTAACTAGTGTTTAATTTATGCAGCACTCTTCTTGAAGTCAAACAAAGGACCATTTATTCTTAGGTATAATAGCAATGTGAATGTAATTGTCCTCAATATGCTAAATTCAGAACAGAGATCCCAAGTTGATTTTTTCTCTTCTCATAACAGAAATAATTCTTAAGAGACCAGAATGTTCGTTGTTTCCATTGTTGCTTTATTATTTGTATAGTCCAGCAAACATCAACCGACACGTGTTTCGTCTAGCTCACAAGACTTTTTCAAGGCTAGAGTAAGAACAATATACATTGTCTGGATATAGGCAACATGATAAAAAGATGAAAACAGTTTAGTTGATTTTTCATTTACTTATTCTCCAAAGAAACAGCCGGATATCTCATAATCTGAAAAGTTAAATCTGAAAGAGAAATATTTAGAAATGAAGTGCATTAAGTGATGATATATTTAAAGCCAAACAAAGTAAGCCAGACCGAAAGATTCAGTGTAGCAAAATATTTCACCCACGTTAAAACAATCTAATCAGAAGAAAAATGTATATTATTAAACAAGAAAGTGTGCACAAAAGTGTATAAAACCCCAAAAAGAAAGCCCTTCTCTTTTTAAAGGAAATTGTGAAAGAACCCCAAATTACCGAACCCCAGTGTCTAAACAGAAAATAGTATGTGAGATAAACCCACCAGTTCGACAATCTCATGCCCAGGCATCCCTGGCCTTTAAATACAGCTACCCCGACATGTCAATTTTTGTATCCACAAGTCAGTTCGAGTTAAAGAAAGTTCTGAGTGTGTAGAAAGGAACAATAATATTTGAGATCCTGACCTAATACCTAATGAGACAATACACAAAGTCGCTAGTTGAGCTCTGGAGAGACCATTGCAAGACCAATGCCAACCACATCCGTATATCCATGTCATATATTAGCGCAAACTAACCAAAAGTATATGATGTCATATAAGGGCCCAGCATTGTGTGCCCAGTCTTTATAACGACTTATATTTTCTAACGCATGGCATGCAAATGTTGTATTTATCATTTCACTCCGTTACAAACGTTTGCCCCACGTTGGTCATTGCCTAAGAACCACTCCGTATTGTTGAGACATCGCAATGAGTATTTCTCACATAATTAGAAATTCTCTTTGGTGTATTAGGGATGGCAAGGCATCCTATTTACCATTTTCCTTAGTAGGGTGTGAGTGTAAATATGTCCTTCAATGCGCGGTGTTAAATCCTTACCCCCACGTTTATATGGTTCACGGCACAACAGTGTATGGAGTCCTTGATAAGTCTCCTCACTACACAGGGAACAGTAAACATGGCCTGCTTTGTAATTCAAACATCCAATATCTAACGAACAAACCATGCGTTAAGTGCTAAGAGAACCCAAAGAATCTAAATGTGACTCACCAGACCAGAGCTTGTGCAATCCTAACAAGCTCCTGTCTGGTGAGTCACACATTTAGAGTCTTTGGGTCCTCTTAACGCTTAACGTGTGCCATGTTTATTGTTCCCTGTGTAGTGAGGAGGCTTATCAAGGATTCTACCGCCAAAGTAGGTTTGGTTCTTATTAGGCCTGGGCAAAGCACTACGCTATGCTAACATAGTTTGCGCTACTTCGCACTACGTGAATTGCACGTAGCACAGTGTAAACACGCGTAGCGTAGTGCAGCGGTCATTTTTTGCTTGCTCGCGGTCCTCAATGTCAAGTTGGTGACTGCAAGCAAGTAAAATGACATCCCGGCGAGATTCTCAATGCGGGAGGTCAGGTTTCTCGTTGTGAGTGGTTGCGT
Source organism: Lissotriton vulgaris (assembly GCF_964263255.1). Classification (NCBI taxonomy): domain Eukaryota; kingdom Metazoa; phylum Chordata; class Amphibia; order Caudata; family Salamandridae; genus Lissotriton; species Lissotriton vulgaris. The sequence continues at coordinate 58,387 of NW_028241570.1, forward strand.
ATGCTCGCGACCGCTCGCAATGAGAAACTACAAGTCCGCGTTGAGAAAGCTGCTGCTCGAGTAAAAATCTACTTGAGCGGCAGAAAAAAGATGCCGTTTTCAATGATTGCACAGTGCGGACAAGCACCCGGCACTGTGCAATCATCGCGAACAGCGCACTACGCAGTTCGCGTAGTGCTACGCGAATCTCGCGTAGTGCGAAGTGCACTTCGCGCAGCTATGCGCAGCGCTACTTAGTTCTTTTTTAATGGTCAAATCTGAGTATTTCCATCGTGCTTTTCTCAGAGACCCCTACTCACATTTACCCAGAGATGTCTGAGGGGGAAGGGAAAAAATCTGCCGCAGCTGAGCAGGTATATCCTATGTGTTGGCTGTGAATTCGTTCAAGCTTGAAGGATTATAATTTCCCTATTGTCCATAAAACCTTATCTCATTTTCCTTGAAATTTCAGCAATGTCTGTTAAATATAATTTATTTATTTTATTTATTTATTTCAAAGGTTTTATATAGCGCTACTGGACCCAAGAGTATCAGAGCGCTTTACAAGGATGGTGAACATAATGAGATAAAATTAACAATTAAGCGAAAAAGAGTTACAGTGTGATAATGCATTCAACAGCGCTAAGGAGGCTAAGAAGCCAAGAGATAAAATTAAGTGGAAAATGAATAATTAAAAGTTAGGAGAGAGAGAAAGGTGAAGAGAGGGGGGAGTGAGAGAATGAAGGGATTGAGAGAGAGTGGGAAGAGGAGTGGACAAGGGAAGAGAAAGGAGTGAACATGGTCAGAGTCAGTAACATTAGATATCCCAATAATTGTTGAGAAGAAGTACTTTGAGTTCCTTTTTGAAGAGAGGGGAAGAGGGGTTGCAGCAAAGATCCTTAGGGGAGAGAGTTCCAGATTGTGGGAGCGTTACCAGAGAACGCACAGGATTAGGTCTTTTGACATTTGAGTCTGGGTGGGATCAAGACAAGGGAGTTTGTGGTCCTCAGGGACCTGGAGCAACCTGCTTTGTGTAGTTTTGTTGTAAGCTAAGAAGGGGTGTTTTGGTAAAGAGCTTTGTGAGTGATGCAGGCAATCATGTAGGTGGATCTTCCTTCTATTGGGAGCCAATTGAGATTTTTGAGGACAGGGGAGATGTGATCACATTTTTTACAATCAGAGATGATTCTTGCAGCTAGATTGAGGACAGATTTCATCGGAGCAAAATGGATTTTAGGGGTGCCAGCCAAAGTGGCATTGCCATAGTCAATCCTGGAAAGGACAAGCGATTGGACAACAAGTTTGAAACCGTTTGCTGGAATAAATGGTTTAAGTTTCTTGAGGTGGAGAAGGGTGAAAAGCACACTTTTGGATGCATTTTTAATGTGGGGGATGAGATGTAGATTCTGGTCGATACTGATGCCTAGGGATTTGACAGAATTAGAGGTGGAGAGTGTGCAGTTAAGAGCTTTGATGTCATTTATCCAGAGTTGAATGGGAAGGGTGTTGTTTTTGGAGGAGAAAAGGATGATTTCAGTTTTATTCGGGTTCAGTTTGAGATGGTTCAGATGGAACCAGGTTTGAATTCTGGTCAAGGTCTCATTGAGGTGGAGAATGTCTTTGTGGGATTTGATCTTTTAATATAATTGGGTGTCATCGGCATAGAGGTGGTAATTGATTTTAGTTTGTTTGAGGATGAGGGTGAGTGGTTCCATGAACAGATTGAATAGGGTTGGGGAGAGGATGGATCCTTGAGGGATGCTGAGTGAGACAGGTTGAGGTTTAGAGAGAAAGTGGCTGAGCTTGATTTGCTGTGATCTGTTTTGAAGGAATGAAGAGAACCATTTGAATACGTTGCCATCTAAGCCGAACCGGTCTTTGAGAGTGTTGAGAAGGGTGGGGTGGTGGACGGTATCGAATGCAGCTGAGAGGTCGAGGAGGATTAGTAATGAGGATTCCCCTTTGTCTAGGGAACGATGAATGTCGTCAGTAATATTTAGCATAGCAGTTTCTGTACTGCATCCCTTTCTAAAGCCGGATTGAAAAACATCAAGGAGGTTGAAGGAGGCGATATGTTTCTCTAATTGCAATAGGACACATTTTTCGAGGGCTTTCAAGAGGAATGGAAGGTTAGAGATAGGGCGAAGGTTGTTGAGGTCATTGGGGTCAGCAGTGGTGCTTTTGAGAATGGGTGAGATTTGACCAAGCTGAAGGGAGGTGGGGGACACAGCCAGTGGAAAGAGAGGAGTTGATGATTTTGGTCCATATAGGGGCAATGATAAATTTAAGTTCTTGAACCAAAAGGGCGGGAAGAGGATCTTTGGAGTGGGAGGAGGGTTTTAGTTTGGAAATGATATTAGTGATCATAGATTCAGATACTGTACTAAAATCATTCCATGAGGCATTGTTTTAGCAGGGGGGGCTTATTTTCGGAAAGGTATCTTGTTGGGGGAGAGCAGGGAGGGGATGAGAGGGATCAAGAGGTGTGGAAAAAGTGGACTGAGGAGAGTTAGGAGTGTTGGTGAGGGTGTATAGGGTGGGAGTAGGTTGTAGTGAGAGTGGGAGGGAAGAGAAGGATAGTTCGATCTTGTTTATTTTGTTCGTAAAGAAACTGGCAATTTCTTCGCATCTGTCGATAGAGGCTAATATTTTAGGAGGGCCAGTTGAGTTAGTCTAATTAAGCAAGAAAGAGGAGTTCCTTTCTTGAGTCCCCTCACTCACCAGGGTTTCCCCTTGGTGACATGCTTCATCATAGGGGTCCTCTCAAAGTGGAAGAAAAAATATGTTAAAAATTCCTGGCTAGTGGGCGAAATCATTTTATTCTAGCTCCTAGTCGGTATGTTTAAAAGTAGGGATACTAGAGAAAACAGTGTAACCTTAATGACTTAGACGTCTCTAGTATTGGTCAACAAGTTTCGAACCTCCCCAAGGCTCTTCCTCTGGACCACACAAGGACCAGCCCTGTGCGTTCCACTACTAAGTGACCTAAAGTGAGGTAATAAAAACTTTAGTGAAATGTGAGTTGCCACACCTACTGTGTGTGCACTTCTTGTTCAATACACACGATTAGACTCAGGTCAGGCGGTTGGGTTGGGTGGTGTTCACAGGGGGGATGGAGTCTGACATAGTCGGGCGGCTGCGGTGTTGAAGCTGTCGTGGATGTCAGCAAACTTGCGGTGGAAGAAGGTGGCCAGGGAGTCGCACAGATCTTGTGAGGGCGGGATGTCGTTGGTGTTGGCGCTGGGGTTGGAGAGTTCCTTCACTATGCTGAAGAGCTCTTTGCTGTTGTGTGTGTTGTTGTCCAGGCAGGCTTTGAAGGAAGATCTCTTGGCTGATCTAATGAGGTGGTGATGTCTGCAGATGGCGTCCTTTTGGGCTGCGTGGCTGTCCTGGGTACTTTTGTGGAGCCATTTCTTCTCCAGTTTCCAACATGTATGTTTGGAGGTCTGGAGCTCTTCAGTGAACCAGGTGGCTTTCTTGCTGGTGTGGCTGTTGGAGGGTTTCTTGAGCGGTGTGAGGGTGTTGGCGCAGTCGTCGATCCACTGTCTGAGGTTGCGGGCGGCGGTCTGTAGATGAGTGTTCCTCTAAGGGTGGTGTTGGGGTCGGTGTGGATCCAGAAGTGCAGGTGTTCGGCGGAGTTGAGGGTGTTGCCTCCGTGGGTGGAGACTTTGAGGGTGGACTTGCGGACGTTGGCTATACCTCCTCCGATTCCGTTGGCTCGATTCCTTCGGGTGATCTTGTAGCCGTCCAGGATGGCTATGGCGATGTCGGGTGCCGAGGAGTCGTCCCTCCAAGTCTCGGTCAGGAAGGCAACGTCTGGGGCGGAGGTCCCGGAGCTCGACGGCGTGTTTGCGTGTGGAGAGTGTGTTGAGGAGTATGCAGTGAAGGTGGTTGGGTCCGGTCCTTGGAGGAGTGGTGGTTTGTCGCAGGTGAAGCTGCAGGTGCGGCAGGAGAAGGGACCGTGGGTGCGTTTCGGGGCGGCCTGGAAGCAGGAGTGGTCACGGCTGGCGTTGAGAGCGAGGAGAGTGCTGGCGTCGTATCGGCGTCTGGCGCCGTGGCATTCCCGGGGTCCAGGGGTTCTGGTACTGGCCGCAGACCAGGCGTGGATGGGCGCAGACGGGCTTACCACTGGCGCGCCAGAGGCGTGCCCGCTGCGCGCGGCCGCGCAGCGGCTGGCATTTAAGGCGGGGAGGGAGGGAGGATCAGCTGGGAGGCGGGAGCAGGGCGGTGAGGGGGCGTAGCTGCCGGGGAGCAGCGGTGGCAGACAGGCTAGGAATGCAGAAGGAAAAGGGGGGGGAGAGCTGAACGCAAGGGAAGAAAGAGGCAAAACCAGTGCAAAAGCAGAACCGTAATTTACAAGTTAGAGAATACAAGCACAAAAGCACAAAACGGAGACACTTGCCAAGAGGCAGAGCAGGATTGAACTCACAGTGGTGCAGCAGCAATGGGGAGAGGTGCTGGCACTCCGGTGGAGCTGAGCGGCAGGAGGGGGGCGACCTGGCCTGTGAGGGTCAGGGGTCGCCGCAGCATCACATATGAAATTGGTCCTGAAACCACATACGTCATCTCATCGTGAACAAATAAACCTGTCCTCTGTATATTACAGCAGTTCCCATTCCTGAAGGGATAGTTTGAGATAGGGTTTCATATGATGTATTTGGTCCTACTGAACTTTTGAAAATACCACATGTATTTAACATTTATTTGAATGATATCATCACCTCCAGTACATTCTCCGATGATTGGGATTTTGAAACTGTAAATAGTATGCTGTCTGATTTAGAACAATATGCTGCATTTTTGAAAAATGAAATGTATGATGATGCGTCTGATTTTGACACCATGTATTGTTGCCGACATTATGGTCATCATTTTTTGCATAAAACAAGTGCCCCACGTAATGTTTTCACATACCACCAATGGGAACATTGCCCAACGCCATCGAAAGGTAGTTCACAAACTTTTACACAAAAGTTTGCTTAATTTTCTGGGTTGAATACATCTGATCCACACTCATTTTATTATAAGCTTGCACCTACATCTGCAAAGAAAACTATGCCTACAAATACGAAACAGATATACTCTGCATCCTTTAGTTTCCAATTGTCTGAACAGGGTTTCGACTTATGAAAAGACATTATAGACACCAAACCAGTCTGGAGGGCTAAGGAATGGCAGGTTCAAGGAACTGAGGCATTGGAGCATGCCTCATACCGCAATACCATAGCAGAATATTTTCCTGCACAACACTGTGCAACAGAGTTCCTGTCTTGGGTTAGCCAAGATCAAGGACTGGAATACACCTCATGTTCCCTCGCTTTCACACTTTGAGGGATGGCAAAATTATACAGAACACAATGAGGGTATGCTAGATGACATCATGCATAACATTTCATACAATTCATCAGACCCCAATTGGAAGGGATGGTTAGTTTAGCCTATCGACACAAATAGGTGTCAGTCAAGATTTAAGGGTGCCACCGTAGGGTTTAGTATACATAGGCCTGACCTACGCTATGCACAACAAGAACATCCGGGGGTGGTGACATCATACAATGTTGGGAAGTTATGTCTGAATTGGCTAAGCACCTTGAAACTGTTGCAGGTGAAACAACACTTGTCCTTACTCTCAGATGACATGCATTTTAGGGATTTTTTGCTTGGTCTCCGGAAACCACTTCGTAAATGCTTCTTTACTGAAAGCCATGCTTTTACAAAAGGATGTGCCCTAAACCTCAGCCCGAGAAACTTTTGATCTTCAGATTGCAAGGTCCTCAGCTGAGATACAGACACTAGTACGAACCAACTCCCCTTTCCATTTTGGAGAAATGGTCCAACGGAGGGCGTGTCCAAGGTGACTGAGGTGTAAGACGTGCACCTCGGAGCTCCGCCGGTCTGCAGGATGAAATACACTCACCTGTGGGGCGTTGTCAGCTGGTTACGACCCAGGAGTCTCCCCGAAGGCGGCTGGTGACCGGGGGACCCAGGGGACCGTGGTGGTGACAGAGTGGGGTTGAAAACAACATCTGTGCACGGCACAGGCACGGCCTGTGGAGTGTGCAGTGCCCAGGCCTGAAGCTGCCAACAAGTAGGGGTGCGGCGGCCCAGTCCATGTCCCATGAGTTCCAGGTAGGCAGCCTGGCGGGAGAATTCAAGACCCCCCTCCCTGGAAGGCTTGGTCAACAGTGATTGCGGCCCTGTGTGGCGGCATTGCTCTACATGCTGGAGCACGAGAGAGAGGCCGCTGCCAACCGCATTAGGCTGCACACAAGGGGCCATGCCCTCCCTCTGCTCACGCTCTTGTGCCTAGTCTATAGATAGAGACCGGGTCATTCCCGGAGAGGTACCGGGACCGGGGGCAGGGCATCTCGCTCCAAACACTGGATTGCCTAGGACTGCAGGGCTTGTGGGAGCGGCCGCCAGTGGCAAAGTGCAGGACACGAGGCGAGGGCACCGTCACTGGGCCTACTGCCTTAAACCTCTGCCTGTTCGAGCTGCGCTTGCATTCCCCCTTCCCTTGCCGGGGCTGGGTGCGCGCGCTTGGTGTGGCCCCCATTCTTGGATCCCTCCTCTCTTCCTCTTTTGAGCACCCATGCAGGGGGCAGCCTACAGTCACCAGACAGGGACAGGGGGTCGTGCACACTAAGGAGCAGTTGGGTGGAACAGAAGAGAGCCCACATGAGGCAGGGAGCGTCCAGTGCTGTGTCGGGTGGGCAGCCGCATCAGCAAGCTGCTGGGACTGGGCCTTTGTGTTACTGGTGACTGTTCGCCCTAATGGGCCTCAATAACCTAACTGCTCCCCCATGGACTAACTGGAGGTGAGAGCCCTGAATTGCAGCCTTCTGCGGCGAACGCCTGGTGAGCCGGCCCACCTCCTCCACTTCGGGTCTTTCACTCTGAGGCTGGAAGCAGCGTCCAAGAGCTTAGCTTCCCTGTGGCCCCGGGGCTGATTTGTGCTGCAACAGGTACGCGTGGAGGACCCGTGGAGGACAGCCTCCCACAGGCGGGGGACATCCGACTCTTATTTGGGGTAATACTCTAGGGCAGAGGTGACCACCCACCGACAACAGACAAAACACCCCTCAGTGAAGGACATCTTCGCCAGCTCGACAGCGAAAAAGACGAACACCCTGCAGGACAAGGAGGATTCTGGGAATCATTCCGATGGGCCTGACAGCGGAGAGGAGGGGCTGAAGAGTCCCGCTGACACAGGCCTTTATGGAGTGCCTGTCTGGCACCCTCCGAGCAGACTTCGCAGAACTTAAGAGTGACATAGCCAAGGATATCAAGGGGCTGAGACAGGACATTGCCGCCCTCGACCAGTGGTTGGACTCAATGGAACAGAACTACGAGGCTCATGAGGAGGAGATAGAGGGTCATCGCCGGGAACTCCTGGAGCTACGCGATCGGAATGAGGAACTGCGGTATCAGATTGAGGACTTAGAGAACCGTTCTCGACGCTCCAATATTCAAATCAAGGGTGTGCCAGCCCTAGGCCATCTCGGGTGATTTGGAGGTGTTCATGACCAGACTATTCAAACACGTGGTGCCCACACTACAGGATAAAGTAATAACACTGGACTGCACACATCGCGCTGGCAGGCCGGCGACCACCCTGGGCCAACCCCAGGACATAATCCTGTGTCTCCACTACTACACCCAGAAGGAAGCAATAATGTCCGCAACTAGGTACGTGAGAATCATCGACTTCGAAGGATATCAAATTGGACTCTATCAGGATCTCTCCCCAATGACGCTGCAACGCTGCAGAGCCCTAAAACCGCTAACCGACTTCCTCCGATCGCAGGAGATTCGCTACAAGTGGGGCGATCCTTTTCGCCTGTAGTTTACCTGTAAGGAGGAGGTCTGTTCAGTCGCACTCTCCCAGATGCCCACACTATACTGGGGATGCCAGACCTGCGACAGGCCTCCCCCACCGGGTCTCCAACCCATGATCCCCCAAAGGAGGGCCTTCGGGTGCAGCGCTCATCCAGAAGAGGCCGATGAAGCTCAATAAACTCAGCAAGACTGACAGCCAGGAGCAACGTGCTCGACTTCTGCAGCATCTGCAGCATGAGGGTGCAGCCGTAACCACAGCCAGTGATCATTGATACATCATGCTATGGTGTCTTGCATCCAGCTGAACAGTAGTGGCCCTGCGCAAGGAGAGGAGTTGGCCCTGGCCGGGCCCGGAAGCCATTGTTCTGCTTTTTCTTTTTTCTTTCTCAACATACTCAGCAGCAACACGGACCCTAACTTCCTGATTAGTTCGACTCCTGGGTGAGAGATGTGGTTGGACTCATCGGTTGTGTTGTATTCTGTTTTGTATTTTACTTATCTTTTCCCTTTCCTCCTCTTCCTATGATGCTCTGCTTTGCTCCTTTCCATGGGGTAGGTGGGTGCGGGGCTGTGGGGTACTCAACTGGGCTGAAAACGGGAGGCGATGAGGTGCAAAATGGTGTTGATACTTAGCCTCAATATCCAGAGCCTTAACTTCCCTTTGAAGCGATTCGCGGTGCTGTCCTTCCTTGAAGACACTAAGGGCAACTGTGCTTACTACAGGAGACCCACCTGGTCCAGCAGGACTGGTGAGGGATGCGGTCCCACTGGTTTGACCGGCAATCATTTTCCTTGGGTACGAGCAAGGGGGCTGGGGTAACCATCCTGCTTGCCCACCCATTTTGCAGGGAGGGTGGAGGGGGTCTTCACAGATATCCCAGGCCGCCTGTTGGCGCTACATGTACAGATCCAGGTGGTCAGACACACAATAGCCACATTCTATGCCCCTAATGACAAACAGGAAATGTTTATTAAAGCGGGGAACATCACTTACAACGCATTTTTTACAACGCACTACCATTACATCGCAACCATTACAACGCAAACCATTACAACGCATTGCGCTGGGGGGCGCTCTAGGATAGGGAATATATTTAATTTACTATCCAACACCTTCCCTGCTATCCACGGGGACTGGAGTTGGAATAGTAAATTAAATAATTCACTATCCAGCGCCTAAAAGCATTATGCGTTGTAATGGACTGCGTGGTAAAAACCGCGTTGTAAAGGCATGCGATGTAAAAGCATGCGTTGTAGTGACACCAATCCATTAAAGCTGCCCTGGGGCACTTGATCTCTATGCCAGACAGGGAGCTGGTGGTGGGGGGTGATTTTAATATCACAATGGATGCCCACCGCGACAGATCCCACCCCAGGGAGGGCCAGACCGGGGGACTCACACCGGGCATTAAAGGATGGATGACCGATGCGGGACTCACCGATACTTGGCGTCACATGCACCCTGCAGAGGTGGAATACACTTACGTCTCCACATCGCACCAAACATACGGCCAGATTGACTATTTTCTCACCACACAAGGGATAACAAGAGCTAACCTGACCACAGATATTCGGGCCGCCGCCCTCTCAGATCATTCTCCCATTAGCCTATGCTTCCGCCTAACACCGCGAACACTAGCTGCCCAGCGCTGGCAACTCAACACGAAACTTCTCACATACGAACAGGTACGACTGTCCACTCTCACGGCGCTGACCACCTTCCTAAAACACAAAAACACCACTGAGACAGCTATAGATATTGAAGAACCGGGTTTTAGAACCCAGCAGCGCCAGGGAAAACCCTCGAAGTCTTCGGATTCCCCTGCCTCGGCAAACAGAGACACGGGACACTTCTCGATGACGTCAAAGACCAAAGTTTATTGTTTGCAACCAGGAACAGAGATCTACGAAGCACAACACGGGTGGTTCGCTAGAGACTGCACAAATTCATGGAGCAGAGCATTGTCTTTTATGCCAAAAATCACATTCCTGGCTAGCATCAATTACATACAAACTGGCCAATCATAGGTTGAAATTTCAAACATATCGCATGACGACAATCCCACTTTCCATTGTTTAGCCCCCAGAGATGACAAGGCAGAATCCAACATTCCTGTTCGAACGGGCCGGACAAACCCATCATAAAGACCTCAACCCAAATCAGTAATTAAGCCATAAAGGAAGGAACAGAAACAGATGAGAAGCAAGATAGAAGGATGGGTGCAGTGTACTGTAAACTCGGCAATATCCTGCTCTTTGATCTTTATCTGACCAGTTGTTTAACAAGGAACTGGCTCAGTGAGGTCAGCCTCGGGCAAGGGAGTCAGTTCGTCCAGGTCACTGAGGAGTCAGCTAAGGTGTACGTGTCCCAAGGACTCGCTCGGCCGCAGTCATCGGCCTATGTGTGGGCAACCACACAAAATGGCTGCCGTCCACAAAATGGAACCCGAGGGTTCAAACGAAATCACTGAATACGTATTCTTCTCATTGATCGATTAAGACAAAACACTTGTACACACCGCACTCGTGATTTGCGGTCCGCTGATACCAAAATCGTCTATATCCGACGACCTTCATTGACGGGTTCGGAACCACCGAACCACAGACCCTCAAACTACGGAACCACAGACCCTCCTTTTGCCCTTACATAGGCAATAAACTCAAACCCATATTCGTCTGAATCTAGGTCTATATTCATCAGATCATCGATATGTTGCTGTAGCATCATCCTATTACTTAGTACCTCTCTCTGGACAGGTCTCCTTGCACACGAAGTAGCACTGAGGCCACAAATAGCAGGAGCGCACTGTACACAGAGATAGAACAGGAAAAGAATAGCTAAGACCATCCCAATGACCATCAGAATTTTCCATCCCCACGTGGATATCAATCCCCAAAACCATCCCATCAACGACCAATCTCCATCGTCTATATGTACAGACTCGGAGATCTTATGTAGCTTGGAAATGACCTGGAAGACTGACGGAGCGTTGTCTGGAATGAAAACGCAGCAGCTCGATTGAATCAGTTTACATACTCCACCTCAGTCTGCAAGTATGACATCAAGAGCAACTCTATTCTGAAGTGTCATAAGTCTATCCGACTGGAGCTCAGCAGTCAAGTTACTAAGGGCACCAGCAGTTTCGACTATGGTGGACTCAACCACTCTCGTCAACTGGCGAATGTTCCTGCTGTTAGCCATCGGTCCCCAGAATGGCAGAAAACCCTTAAAGAAATCTCCCAACTCTTGCCCTGTGGTATATTCCTGACTGAAGACACCTCTAGCAACTCTCGTCTTATGGTAATCTGCCGCAGCTGTAAAAGTAGGAGGCAACAGGAAAGAAACAAAACATGTGCCCGAAAATTCAGGCGGCAACCATGTATAGGCTTTGTCATAACAAACAAAATAAGTACCCTTAGCGGCTAGAAATGCTGGGTAAGTCTGAGACATAAATACATAGGTGTCAGTGCAAACACTCTTCCCTAGCTGAGCTTTCGGATTCTTGCCATTACCCTGCAGACAATAGCGACCCTGATAGGGCACTATCCAAATCGGTGGAGAACTTTTCGCTCGCTGGTTAACACTCAGACTAACTCCATATCCAGTAACGTCCCAACCACTATATGGTCCTTTCTCATCTTTCGGAATAGTCTCAACTGCATTAGTCCCTTTAACCATGTTGACTATGCCTCTAGCTAAAGCTCTATTCTTCGGATTGTCCTTCGGTGAACGTAGGGGATAGACACTATGGGCATAGATGAAAATTGTTCTATAAGCCCAAATAGAACCATTAAGGCTGAAAGGCAAAACCAAGTACGGAATACCTTTATCGGTCGTATGGGCATTGGGCCACAAATCCACAATTCGTTGTGTTCATAACTAACTGCTGTTGGTGAAAAAGTTGAATAAAGGAATTATTGGCAAATTCCAGTCTTCTAACTACTTCATAATCGGGCAGAGGGTGAAAGGAATGAGAAGAAATAGTGGGTGTAGGTGTAGGTTGCACAGTGGGAATAAACGTCACTTTAAAAGAGAATGTCACATAACCAATTAAAAATATCATTATACTCAATAGCATAAGTAAGCACAATATTAACAATCTTTTTCGTGTTATCAGTTTGTGTATCTTACTTTTAAAACTCATTGTCTCTACAGGTCTCTCCAACTCGAAGAAATCCATCCTCACTAAATATGCTGGTCGCGGTGGTAGGGTGTTCTATGCTAAGGAATGCCTCTGTCAACCCAGGGCAACTCCCTTAGGCCAACCAGAACCTTTGACCTAGTGTCTTAGGCTTGCACTCCAAAGACTTGTCAACCGCGACCCTACAGCTGAACCCGGATGGCGGTTCGAAAAACAAAAATAAGTAGTTCTTCGGAGGGGAGTTAACCTGTAAACAGAAAAATCATAAAAACTTCATTTATTTTTATTAGTCCACGACTCTCGGTCGTAAATTATAACGATCTTTCCCAGGCAATGTCTGTTCTTTAAACAGGAGTTCAGGCTCAGTAGTGTTCAATCGATTCAAAGGAGGCACAGCTTCTTGCAGAACATCGTCACTTTCTTTCTCAGAGTTCGTTCCAATCAAACGGGCATCGCTAAATGGCAAAAAACATGGCACAGTTTCAGTTTCAGAGTCTGGAAGTCCCTTCTGGACCCACCGGTCGTACGGTAAGGGCAACGGAGCCCATTTGCAGTGTACGCCGTGGATCCAGTTTTTCTTGCCTTGCACTCGAACTGCAGAACGTGTAGACAGGAGGACCAGGGGCGGTCCTGTCCAGCGGGGCTGCTCGTTCTTGCTCCTCTGAAAATTCTTAATGAAGACCCACAAGCCGGGTTCAATGGCGTGGCCTGGATCTTCAGCAGCCTGTGGTAGGCTATCGTAAACCAGTTGGTGTAAGACACGCAGTTTAGCCGTCAGTTCGTGCAAGTAATCAAGTAACACAGGGTATTCGAGATCACTGAACTTTGTTGGTCTTGGCACGCCCCAAATATTCGCCGAGCGACCAAACACAACCTCATACGGACTTAAACCAATTTGTGAATGCACAGTCATTCTTGTGGACAGGAGCGCTAAAGGCAAAGCATCTGGCCATTGTAAACCAGAACTCGCTTGAATTTTGGCCAATTTTAATTTTAAAGTGCCATTATAGCACTCGACTAAACCAACTGATTGGGGGTGATTTGCAGCGTGGAATTTTTGCCTAATTCCTAATCCCTCACATACTTTCTTCATCACTTGACCCACAAATTCACTCCCATTGTCACTCCAGATCATTCTCGACAATCCAAACCTAGGGAAAAACTCTTTGATAAGGGCTTTTGCTGTGGACAAGGCAGTATTGTCCTTCAAAGGGTAAGCTTCCACCCATCTAGAAAAGGAGCAAACAACCACTAGCACATATTTCAGGTTATTGCACCTCTCCATGTGGATGAAATCTAGCTGCAAAGCCTCGAACGGATACGTAGGAGGAGCAAAATGACCAGCTGGTGTTGGAGTTCCCTTACCAGGATTGTACATCAAGCACACCATACAGTTGTTAACCAAATTCTCTGCACATTTGGAAATTCCCACATTCTGCCAAACCGGAGCCAACAACTTGCAAATCCATTTCACACTAATATGTGCCATCGTAACAACCGGAAGCACATACGCGTTAGGCAACAACCATCTTTGATGCTCAGACAAATCAGTCCAACAACCATACGAATCCAATCTACCCTTGCTTTCTCTCCATTCATTCAACTCTTTCTCTGCAGCTTCTGCTTGGATGGATTTCACACTCTCAATTGTATCTTCACACATACTCTTCTCTGGAACCCATCTCGCCGGACCTGCAACATACATTCGGCTCATCACATTTCTCGCAGTTTCTTTCGCAACTTCATCCGCTAACGGATTTCCGCGGCCAACATCATCCGTAACTTTCTTATGGGCACTGCATTTCACAATCGCTACTTGCAATGGCAACGTAAGGGATTCAAGGAGTTCATTCACCAACTGTCCATGCTGGATCTTCGTCCCATGCGAAGTCAAGAACCCACGTTCACGCTACAAATGTCCAAAACTATGAGCCACACCAAACGCATACAGGCTCTCAGTGTACACATTCACTCGCTTTCCTTTTGCCAAAACACATGCTCTCGTTAATGCAATCAACTCTGCTGCTTGCGCTGAATTGTGTGGGATACGTGCAGCTTCAACAATACAAAAGGACTGTCAACGGTCTGCACAACTAATGGGGGCAAAGAAAAATGCGATGGACTCTGTGTCTACCTATAAAGTGTGTACAAAAAAAGGAAATGAATCCCATCAGCCCACCGATGTGGCAGAGCTTCATCATCTGGGATAGAACCAAAGATGGTCCAGTTAAGGAGCCACACACCTGTTGGAATTATGTGCTTCTCCAAACCTAAGGAACCACCAGTAATGGATCATACCAAAAGTCAAATCAGTTTGGAATGGTGTGGGATGTTAAATTGCAGTGAGAAAAAAGTGTGCAAAAAGAATCAAAAAGTGAGATGTAAAATTGGCTACCATGATTTAAGGAAAACTTTATTAGGGAAAATCATGGTGTCAAGATTAAAATGAGTGTGAGACAGTTTGACACAATAACTGTCTATTAAGGATGGTATTTGGTCAACATGTTTCAGCCATTGTAGGAAAGTGTGCCCGGCTTTCGTCAGGACCTCTTGAACACTACTGCAATTAAGCTTGACTTAAGCTTAGTGAAAAAACCAAAAATGAACTCAAACTAATGATACAAACATCCTACCGTACATTGGATTTTCCAGACGGGGGATGTCTGTTTCATAAGGTATTTAGGATTCTTTCCTAAAAAGGAAGATACACAACAAGGGACAACAAATAGGTAGAACACAGATATACATTTCTATTATTTTTGCGCCATATGTTTCTTTATGCCAATAGGTCATTCTCCAAAACGATAGAGATATATTTTTAATTTATTTTTACTCACCCAAACATGCTTGGGAGAAAGCCTCACCTCTTCCTGGCCACTGCTCAGGGTTGGAGGCCCGCTCTAATTCGTGAAATAGAATAGTGGGTGTCTGGTTAGATCACATCCATACTAATGATTCACTAGCAAAAAGTGCTAAAAACCTAGGCATTGTTTCTGAGTACATGACAGACAGCAACTGCAAGGGCTGCGGTGAGAGTGAGACACAGTTAGTAACAGATCTCTGATTCTAACAATATATCAATGTAAGAGCAGTGAAAAAAGCTCTTCAAGGCTGGCTGATAGCGAACCTAGTTCATTTAGTAACAATAATACATAAGGAGCTCATCAAACTCCGGTTTGGAATTGTAATCCAACAGCCTATATGCTGATATCCAGAGCGCTCTCCTAAGAATGAAAATAGAGAAACGCTTCGCTGTGTAAAGCTGGAAAATAAGCGCTCTCCTAAGTATGAAGTAGGAAACCGCTTCGCTTTAGAGAGCTGCATGAGTGTGGCTGGCATCGCTTCCTCACCTGTCCGTTGGTACCCCTGGACTGATCCTGAGCTGAGAGGGAGGTACCGACTGGATAGGGGAGGAAGTTAATATATGTTACATGGGCCAATGGGGATGCTCCATAGCTGTAGGACAAGAGTGGAAACTGCATTATCAGCCAATGGAATAATTTTTACTTGACTGGAACAGGGAGGAAGTTAATAAGTGTTACATGGGCCAATGAGGATGCTCCATAGCTGTAGGACCAGAGTGGAAACTGCAGTGTCAGCCAATGGAATTGTTTTTACTAAAACAGGAAATGGAAACTGCATTATCAGCCAATGGAATCGTTTTTACTTGCCTGGAACAGGGAGGAAGTTGATATGTGTTACATGGGCCAATGAGGATGCTCCATGGCTGTAGGACCAGAGTGGAAATTGAGGTATCAGCCAATGGAATCGTTTTTACTAAAACAGGAAGTGGCTGCTTCTCAAAGGAAGTGTGCCACGGTGCTTGGACCAGCCCACACACAGGGTAGCTGTAGGACCGTAGTGGAAACTGCAGTATTAGCCAATTGTAAAATATTTATAAGTAGTTTTGTAGGAAGACCTGCACACACTAAAAGGGATCACCCATGTTGGTGGGTACAAACCCAAGTCCTCTATTAAGAACGTGTTCCTCAAGGTCACTGAGAATCCAAGAGCTAATATTCACTATGAGACTCTCCCCTCTGTGCTGGGTCTTGCTTGTTGTTGTTGCTGCAGATGGCCCTTCCTGCTTTGGGTGTAGGGAAAGGATGGTTCGTCTTCCCAATGAACCTGGGGCTGGCCTTTCCTTCTGCCTCTGCTCCGTCCACGGCCCTGTCCTGAAACAGCCTGGTCATTAAACCATTGTGGTGGAGGCTGAAAATTGGGCATTGGCTGTGGGAATTGTGGCTGATGATATCCCCAAGCAGCCGGAGGCCACCAGGGACCTTGTTGGTAAAAATTACCTCCTTGTCTGGCCCCCCTACGATTGGGCCTATTAAAACGACCTCTTCCCTGCCCCGTTGATGTACTACTACGCGGAGAGTCTGAGTCACTGGAGTGTGGGTCTGAGGAAGATGTGGAATAATTAGACCCATGCCGTTTCCCCTTCTTGTTGTAATCTGGAGGGTTTTAGGTGTCACTTGTGTATGGGTAAATTTTCTCTAACAAAAATTTGGCCAGATCTTTACGAAATTTTTAAATTTTGGGAAAAAGTATAGACTCTTTGTACTCCTTGTTCGCTTTGGTAGTTTCATCAGAATTTTTCTTAAAGACAGTATTGGTTAAAGTGGTCTTTATCTTCCCCTCTAGGGTTTGTATTTCTATCAAGATGGAATCTGCCACTCTTTTGGCTGTGGTGATAATCAAGATCAACCAGTCGCGGGTACATCGCCATGCGATGAGCGACCAGTCTTTCAAAAACATCTTATCTGTAAGAAAAAGCCGGGGAGCATTGGTGACTATGAGTCCTGTAGGAGCGCACTTCCCATGGAGATATTCAGCCATAATCTGCCCGTGGATGCATGTACGTGAATAAGTTTTCTTTAAAGTCAGGACAGTACCCCAATCGTCCTGCCTACTTGGTCCTCTCGTCGACAGAGCTTCCAGAATACTAGGATTCTCTGAAAGAATGGAATTGAGTGTCTCATCGTCAAACAACAAGCCGGTGAAGTCCGC
Source organism: Lissotriton vulgaris (assembly GCF_964263255.1). NCBI lineage: Eukaryota > Metazoa > Chordata > Amphibia > Caudata > Salamandridae > Lissotriton > Lissotriton vulgaris. Next base: position 75,360 of record NW_028241570.1, read on the forward strand.
CATCATACAACCTCAGAATAAATTGCCTTGGCGAGCAAATGCAACTCTAAAGTGAGAGCTGCTCAAAATATATATATTCAAGAAAGAAGACCCGTGCCGTGGCTGCTCTAAAACGTCAAAAAAACAAGGTTGGTAGAGGGTCTAAGGGGAAAATTATTTAAAGACCAAAGGACAGACAAACCCCTTATTCATAGTATAACAATACAAAAGGACTGTCAATGGTCTGCACAACTAATGGGGCAAAGAAAAATGAGACAGACTCTGTGTCTACCTATAAAGTGTGTACAACAAAAAGGAAATGAATCCCATCAGCCCACCCATATGGCAGAGCTTCATCATCTGGGATAGAACCAAAGATGGTCCGGTTAAGGAGCCACACACCTGTTGGAATTTGGGGCCGGATGTAGATCGGTCGGTAACGGCCGAAAATCGGTATTTTCGGCCGTTACCGACCGAGATTCACAAAATGGTATGTAGGGCCACATATTTTACAGATTCGGTAAATTTACCGATCGGTAAATTTACTGAATCTGTAAAATACCGATGCAGTATTTTTACTGATTCGGTAACAATGAGATGTAGATGGGACTCTTCTGAGTCCCACAAGCCTTACAGAATTGGTATTTTACCATGAAATCCAACTTCATGGTAAAATACCGATTCCGGTGTGCATGCACATGTGTGCATGCACACCTGTGCCATATGACAGGCAGACCTGCCCTTAGGGCAGGTATGCCTGCCACATGGCCCCCAAATCTTTTTTGGGGGTGCTAGAGGGTGTCAAAGTGACACCCCCTGCACCCTTGTCAAAATCGGTATTTACCGAATCGGTAAATACCGACCGGTAATGCCCCATTCATTCCTATGGGCTTCAAAGCCCATAGGAATGAATGGGGCATTACCGGTCGGTATTTTCCGATATTTACCGATTCGGTAAAAGGAACATCTGGATGTTCCTACATATCCACCCCTTAGATTTACCGATTTTTAATTACCGAATCGGTAGAATTTGGTAATTAAAAATCGGTAAATCTATTTTACCTACATCTGGGCCTATGTGCTTCTCCAAACCTAAGGAACCACCCGTGATGGATCATACCAAAAGTCAAATCAGTTTGGAATGGTGTGGGATGTTAAATTGCAGTGAGAAAAACGTGTGCAAAAAGAATCAAAAAATGAGATGTAAAATTGGCTACCATGATTTAAGGAAAACTTTATTAGGGAAAATCATGGTGTCAAGATTAAAATGAGTGTGAGACAGTTTGACACAATAACTGTCTATTAAGGATGGTATTTGGTCAACATTTTTCACCCATTGTAGGAAAGTGTACCCGGCTTTCTTCAGCACCTCTTAAACACTACTGCAACTAAGCTTGACCTAAGCTTAGTGAAAAAAACTAAAATTAACTCAAACTAATGATACAAAACATCCTACCGTACATTGGATTTTCCAGACGGGGGATGTCTGTTTCATAAGGTATTTAGGATTCTTTCCTAAAAAGGAAGATACACAACAAGGGACAACAAATAGGTAGAACACAGATACACATTTCTATTATTTTTGCACCATATGTTACTTTATGCCAATAGGTCATTATCCAAAACGATAGAGATATATTTTTTATTTATTTTTACTCACCCAAAAATGCTTGGGAGAAAGCCTCACCTCTTCCTGGCCACTGCTCAGGGTTGGAGGCCCCGCTCTAATTCGTGATATAGAATAGTGGGTGTCTGGTTAGATCACATCCATACTAATGATTCACTAGCAAAAAGTGCTAAAAACCTTGGCAGTGTTTCTGAGTACATGACAGACAGCAACTACAAGGGCTGCCATGAGAGTGAGACACAGTTAGTAACAAATCTCTGATTCTAACAATATATCAATGTAAGAGCAGTGAAAAAAGCTCTTCAAGGCTGGCTGATAGCGAACCTAGTTCATTTAGTAACAATAATACATAAGGAGCTCATCAAACTCCGGTTTGGAATTGTAATCCAACAGCCTGTATGCTGATATCCAGAGCGCTCTCCTAAGAATGAAAATAGAGAAACGCTTCGCTGTGTAAAGCTGGAAAATAAGCGCTCTCCTAAGTATGAAGTAGGAAACCGCTTCGCTTTAGAGAGCTGCATGAGCGTGGCTGGCATCGCTTCCTCACCTGTCCGTCGGTGCCCCTGGACTGATCCTGAGCCGAGGGGGAGGTACCGACTGGATCAGGGAGGAAGTTAATATATGTTACATGGGCCAATGGGGATGCTCCATAGCTGTAGGACAAGAGTGGAAACTGTATTATCAGCCAATAGAATCATTTTTACTTGACAGGAATAGGGAGGAAGTAAATAAGTGTTACATGGGCCAATGAGGATGCTCCATAGCTGTAGGACCAGAGTGGAAACTGCAGTATCAGCTTCAACAATCGTATGCAAAGTCGTAACAGCATATGCCGCAGTCGTATCACCATTCAGCAGGTTAAAGCACGAACCATCAACCCATAAAGTACCATCACACTCTGGAAGAGGAGTATCCCTAAGGTCTATCCTCCCTTTTGTTTCTTCCTCAGTTCTAAGAAAACAATTATGCTGTTCTTCAACATTATCTGTCTCAGCTGAAATCGGCAATAACGTGGCTGGATTCAACGTACTGCATCTTTTAATGTGCACATGACTCGCTAACAAGGTCAATTCGTAACCCGACAACCAAGCACTAGTTAAATGCTGTGTCTTGGTATGATTCAACAAGGTATCCACTGCATGTGGAACCATCACAATCAATGTATTGTCCATAACCAAACCAGCAGACTGTCGAATCGAAACAGCCGCTGCTGCTGTTGCTCTCAGACAACTCGGCAACGCTCTTGCTACCGGATCTAAAGTCGACCAAAAATAAGCGCATGGACGTTGCTTATCGCCGAACTGTTGAGTCAACACTGACAATGCACATCCCATTCTTTCATGGACATACAATGTGAAAGGCTTACTGTAGTCGGGGGTACCCAACACAGGAGCCGAACACAACGCATCGCGCAATTCTGAAAAGCTCTTCTGACATTCGTCAGTCCAAGGAATAGGATTTGGAGTATCATTAACAGTAGGAGCTATCAAAGGCTTCGCTAACAAAGAAAAATTATGGATCCACTGTCTACAGTACGACGTAATACCCAAAAACGCACGTACTTCTCTCTGTGTCGTAGGCACACTCATTTTCGCAATAGCTTGAATTCTTTCTGGGGTCAGTTTTCTTCCCTCCTTCGATAAGAGGTGACCTAAGTAGGTTACTTCTTGTCGACAATATTGCAATTTGGAGAGAGAAACTTTGTGATGAAAATCAGACAAGTGACATAATAACGACAAGGTAGCTTCTCTATAAATCTCTTCAGTGTCAGCAGCAACTAACAGATCGTCAACGTACTGGATAAGAGCAGCACCATCAGGTAAAACCAACAAATCAAGTTGCGTCTTCAAAGCTTGGCTCTAGATCGATGGACTCTCACAATAGCCTTGAGGAGCGCGCTTAAAGCGGAAACTTCGTCCTCCTAAAGATAATCCAAAGATATCTCTACTTTCCACAGCAATCGGGATGCTGAAGAAAGCATTCTTCAAGTCAATAACCGAAAACCATGTGGCTGTAGCCGGGATCAAAGTCAACAAAGCTGTGATATCAGGTACAACAGGGAATTGCGGAACAACGATCTTATTCACTTCACGAAGATCGATCACAAACCTATATACAGGAGGCTGTGAAGAATCAGTTCTCTTCAGAACAGGCAAAACGGGACCATTGCACACATTACCTCTCGTTTCTTCAATCACACCCTTCTCAATTAGATCGTAGATGATCGCCAAAAGTGCACGCTCACCATCACTCGAGATACGATACTGTGGAATACGCGGTAACTTAGCATTCGCCTTCAGTGTCACAACATATGGCGGAATCTCCAAGAGGCCTACGTCATTCGGACCAGTAGCCCACAATGAATCAGAGAGGGAAGACAATTCAGATGGAAGTCTATCTTTAGATATATACATCGGAGAGATCACTCTCTCACGCAACGTAAGATGTACTCCTAACGGAGAACAATACAGCGTCACATACAATCTCTTCAACAAGTCCAATCCCAACAAGTTCTCACCACAACCTGTAGTCAAAATGAGGGGTGCTTGAAATCTATGAGGTCCAACAGAAAGAGGCAACGAAGTAGAAATCGAATTCGTAACCGGGGCGCCCGAAAAACTTACAGAAACATTCCCAAAGCCAGACAAAGGTGCGCCAGGGAGTTTAGAGTGCATGATAGAACTCTTCGCAGCACCAGTATCCAACAGAAAAGGCTCTGACACACCTGATGCAATCACTTCAACATAGGGTCCACTCTGATCTACTGGAACTGAAACAACTCCCTGTTTTTGTCTATGGCTGTCCTAGCAATCATCACCATCCACTTCCTCACCTTCGACGTAATAATCGTCCGCATAATACTGTGGCGTCCTACCAGACGCACCATTCTGCTGATCAAAACTATTCATTGAGTTCTGTGGAGGCAAAGAACGCCCAGTCTGTCCGCGACCTCTACCTCTAGGTACTTGTTGAGCACCTCGACCTCTCACACCAGAAGCACCATTCGTGCGCTGTAACAAAACCGGACAACTATTCTTGAAATGGCCCTCTTCTCTGCAATATGCACACTGATTAGGCCCATACGGAAAACGCTGTTGAGAAGAATCGTTCCTTGGCGAGTTTCTCGAATATTGCTGATTCTGCTGATAATCGCGTTGATTATTAGTACGGGGTGGATACGCTTGTTGTAGAAGAACTTTAGTCTTCAATTCCTTAGTCTTCTTATCCGCTTTCTCTACATCATCTTTGTGCCTATTTTCATAGTACTGGGCCGTAGCTAAAATCTGCGCTGACGTCGAAACAGCCCAAGCACTCTCAGAATCCTTCAACTTAGTACACAATTCAGGAAGCAAATTATGTACGAATTTGTCAACGAACAGTCTCTGGCCACCCTCAGTAGCCATATCCTGACCACTATGGTCTACAAAGGTCTCTTCGAACCGCGTGAAAAAGTCAGACACCGTTTCATCTTTCTTCTGCTTGCACGCAGACAACTTGTCCCAATTGACACGTACTTCAGGCATTAGAGTCTTCATATAATCAATAATCCTACCAGGAAGTTCAGTAATCAAATCCTCAGGCTTAGCGCCACCTACTTGTCTATTATCGGCATCTCTAAGATGTGCCCATGTATCACCCATTTCCCCTTGATTATTTCAAGGGGTTCCTCTCTCTTCTAATAACATATCTGTACAACCAGCTGGTTGGAGAGGCGTTTGTCTCGCACACTCTGGAATCCAGAGCAATAGTGAGTTATTTGTCTATAACCACTGCACAATATGGATAAACTCAAGACCTTTGGGTTCTCTGAGGATCAATATAATAGACTCATGAACCTCAACCCCAAGGGAGGCAGTACAAAAAGCCTCAACAACAGTAGCCATGAACAGCTAATGAAGATTCTTAATTTAAAAAAGAAACTAATCAGAACAGAACTTCACGCAGAATTTCTTATTGACTACCTAAAAGAAGGAGTCATACCGATTGGCCTTCAAGTGCGTAACGAGCCAGGCCTCTTCGTGGAACACCCCAAATTTATTGAGACCTGGACTATGATAGCTAATCGATGTAGCCGTGACTGGTTAATATTAATCATAGAGACAGCACAGGAAATTATAGACATAGAGAGAAAGGAGATAGACAAAATGGAAGGTCAAGTACTACAGTCATCAGCACTTGAAGACGCCAAAAAGAAATTAGAAGAAATAAACCATGATCTTGATGGATATAGAGAGTATCTAACCAATAAGAAACTCAGAAAATTTAAAAAGGATGTAGAAAAGTACTCAGAAGAAGTAGTTTACCCCTATACCAATAAGGACTACTTTTCAACCAAAAACGAACCCCGGGGAGATAGATCCTACCAACAAAGACCCATATACTTTAGAGGAGGAGAAAACAGAAGGATAACATTCTCTGAAACCTCAGGATCAGGGAGTGAGGATGAACCCGAGAGAGCACAGGAAAATAGGTCTGGACGCAATTTTGAACGGGAGTCTTTTTTAGGGAGACGTCCATTCCGGGGTCAGAGGAATTTCAGGGGTTTTCATCGACAAGACCCTCCCCGCAACCATCCACCTCAGAACAGCACAAAAGAGTATATTGCAACCAGAAGCAAGTAATATTGGAGATAAGTGAATTCCCTATCATTAATCTCTCCAATAGGGTACTAACAAACATAGAAGAGGAAGTTTTACAAAAAGGGTTCAGTTTTGCACCTACCAATTTTTATCCACTTTTCAATCTAGAAAGTGATTTGAAAAACTTTTTTAGAAAGATCAGACTTAATACATTTTTTGAGAACAGAGACTACACTCCCCCAGAGAGCATTACAGGATTGAAACCGAAATCAACCTTTTTCCTAACCTTAACCAACTAGATAAAAAGGTGGAGATCTTTGAACATATTGTAGAAATGGACATTAAAGCTCTTTACAACAAAACTGCCAAAAACAAATTTAACAACAACTTAACACAAGAGCAAAGATTAGCTCTCGCCAATCTACAGAAATGCGATGAGCTTACTATAAAGCCGGCAGACAAAGGGGGTGGAGTTGTAGTCTTTAACACATCACATTATGATAACAAAATCAGAGACCTCCTAAATGTAGAGGAACACTATAAAAAAACAAGATTTACAGAACTTAAGACATTGAAATTAGAAGTCACCGAACTGTTGAATAAAGGGAGGGAGGCAGGTCATATCAGTGACAATGAGTATAAATTTCTCCTCAAAAACCACCCAGTCACCCCAGCTCTTTACGGACTCCCCAAAATTCATAAGCATTTGGAAACCCCACACATGAGACCCATTATTAGCGGAATTGGCTCTCTCTTAGAGCCATTGAGCCGCTATGTGGATTTTTTTCTCCAGCCAATAGTCAAAAAACAGAGATCTTACTTAAAAGATACCACACATGCGATCACAACATTTGAAGGTAGAGGGTTCAATAAGGCGACTCAATTTCTGGTCGCCTTAGACATAGAAGCCCTCTACACCAACATACCCCAGAACGATACCATAGAAGTAATAGCTTCCATTCTAGAGAGGGAAGATTTAAAAAGAGGAAACGATCACTTTATCATGTTGTGTATCTATTTAATATTGAAGAAAAACTTTTTTCTCTTCAAAGACGACCTCTATCTTCAAGTGAAGGGGACCAGCATGGGGGCCACATGTGCCCCCAGTCTGGCATGTTTGTATGTCAGCAACTTTGAGGATAGGCACATATACAATGAGGTTGTCCCATACTATGAGAACATCACCTGCTGGCACCGCTACATAGATGATATCATCTTCATCTGGAGCGGTGCCAGTGAGACCCTTACCAATTTTCTTGAGTGGCTTAACCTGGGTGATCCCAATCTTAAATTCACGGGACACCATAGTAACCAACAAATCGCATTCCTTGACATCATCATCAAGGAAGAGGAGGGGATTCTAAAAGTGGAACTTTTCACAAAGCCTACCGATAAGAACACCCTTCTCTTATATTCAAGCAATCACCCCAAAGCACAAAAAGACAACGTACCGTTTGGGGAGTTCCTGAGGCTCCGCAGGAACTGTACCAACCTTAACGACTTTTATAAACATGCGGAGAATACCAGGATAAAATTAGAAAATACAGGCTATCCTAAAAAATTGATTAAAAACGCACTTAAACGCGCACGATTCTATGATCGTGACAGCCTTTTAGACCCTCAAAGAAAATCGAATGATAAAAATTCACCTGTAGACAGGATAGTATTTGTCACACAATATTCCCATTTGAGCAACCAAATCAAGAACATCGTGAATAAACATTGGAAAATATTGAACCAGAATAGTGAAACCCAGTTAAACAAACCACTGTTCTCATTCCGCTGAAACAAGACAATTAAGAATAGTCTTGTACATACTTATACCATCCCCAAAGAAAACCAACGGACTCTATCAGGAAATATAGCCTCAGGAAATCATAAATGTGGAACCTGTTCCATTTGCCCTCATTGTATCATGGGCAATACCGTTGAATACAACGGCAAGAAACTCCAACCTACTACATTTAACAACTGTTGCAGTCAAAATGTAGTATACCTCTGGCTTTGTCCATGTAATCTGGGTTACGTGGGCGAAACCAGTAGAGAACTACGTACCAGAGTTCTGGAACACAAGTCTGCGATACGTACCTCTAAGGTAAATGCGCCCCTCACTGACCACTTCAAAACCATGAACCACTCATGTGAAGATATCAGGTGGTTCATACTAGAGAAGATTAGAATCAATAGAAGAGGGGGAGACTTAGATAGATTGAGAAAAGTTAGAGAACAATGGTATTTTTACCATCTTAATACCATAAACAAAGTAATAATGGTTCCGTCGGACAGAAATACACACTGTTTTAGTATTTCAATGTTTCCTTCCTTTAAGTCTCGTACCTAACCAGGATATCAAGACAAGTGGGCCAATACATTCACAAACGAAACACACTGACCATAAGGAAAAAATGAAAGCAAATTGTACTCAAATACTTTCACATGTGAAAACAGAATACTTCAATCACTGCCCCTAACAAACATTTTAAAATATATAAGGCACGAAAACTTTGTGCTAAAGTAATACTAAAAACAGCAAGTAAAATGTGTTACTTCATATACATTTGGGTTAAACAACTATACATGTACAATCATCCTGTAGACACATCAATTAAATCTTGGATCCTACAGGATTTTGAATAGTTTGTTCACGCCAAAAGAGAGGACAGCACGAATGGAAAGTGAAGGAGGCGACCCGCGCGAGGTAGAAATACAAAGGAGCAAGTTTACAACCATCTGTATCATTGCAGAGGTGAACATCTAGCCGGCCTGATTAAGATGGACCGACAATACGATTCAGGAAGAGACCAGGACTCCATGCGGAGCTAGGTCTGCAAGAGGCTGTCCCATATATATACAGTCCTGATGAAGACCCGCACCTGATGCGTGAAAACACTGCATCGCCCCCCCCCAGGGTCGAAACATCGACGCAATCCTCTCTTTTGGCGTGAACAAACTATTCAAAATCCTGTAGGATACAAGATTTAATTGATGTGTCTACAGGATGATTGTACATGTATAGTTGTTTAACCCAAATGTATATGAAGTAACACATTTTACTTGCTGTTTTTAGTATTACTTTAGCACAAAGTTTTCGTGCCTTATATATTTTAAAATGTTTGTTAGGGGCAGTGATTGAAGTATTCTGTTTTCACATGTGAAAGTATTTGAGTACAATTTGCTTTCATTTTTTCCTTATGGTCAGTGTGTTTCGTTTGTGAATGTATTGGCCCACTTGTCTTGATATCCTGGTTAGGTACGAGACTTAAAGGAAGGAAACATTGAAATACTAAAACAGTGTGTATTTCTGTCCGACGGAACCATTATTACTTTGTTTATTACCCACCCAGGTTCTGAGGGTTACAGGGTCACCCCATTATATGTATTGATCTTAATACCATACACAAAGGCCTTAACACTCGTGAAGATTGGGCCAAGTGTCTATAAATGCGCTTATCCTAACACTAGTATTAAACCTACATACTAATATGATTCCGAACCTCACGTTAATTATTTTATCAAAACTGTAAGCCGTTTTCACATTAAGTATCATACCTAACTGTATCCCGTTTCCATGCGGAAAATATAGGGAAACAGTTTTTTCCCCAATAACTTCCTTGCACTGTGACCTCTAATTAGGAGGAGAATCCTGAATTTGATTCGTACAGCTCCGCATTGTTTAAATATTTTTCTTTTATTATATTTTATCTTTTACGGTTAACCCATTTATCCGTATTTTCAATAATTATTTCAATTTTATAACAATATGATTGCACCCAATTGTATGAACATCGTACGATCTTTAAATCTGGGAGCAGACAACCATCGCGCATTGATAGATTACAAAGTAGCCCCTTTGCCATATTAAGGATCGTTTCACTTTAAGAACGAGCCCGCTTGAACTACGTCAACTTCACAATAAGTTTAAGGTGACTGAAAAAAACTAGTTTCATCCTGAAATACCTACCAATAGGGGCTCTGTGTAAAACGAGCAACATGAGGACCACAATGGAAACCATGCAACCACTTCAAGGCGGGTTTCACACTAACTAAATGCAGCCTATAGGATCGCGCTAAATTCAAGCGCCATATGCTAATACTCAATCTTGAAAGAGGCACAGACGATTGGTTTACGTATAATATAGCTTGGACCAATCACCTCTCAGCCTCTCACTCTTAAGCAAGGGCGGTTTCTGGTTCCTGCACCATTTCTTCCCGAACCCCCAGAGGCAGCGTGATTTATCCGCAGGAGGAGTCTATCCGCCATGATACTCTGTAGCAGGCCCTTAGGCTTCTCTTTTATGCTTCCCATTATAAGGGATTCTCTACAAATTACTTCTTTTAAATTCTACTAGGTCCTGTTCCCCTCCCTTTCGTGGCGGCTGTATCTTCTATTACAACAGTGCTCCACCTAAGGGTACCTGTAACGACAGTAGCAACAGGCTCTGCAAGCCCAAACTGTCTCCAAGTTTTAAATAAGAAAACCCGTGTATGCACTCTTCTCTTCCTACATTCGGGGAGAACAAGCTTTTCTGTTCTGGAGGTATGTTTTCACAGGTTCAGCAACTATATTCAATTAGATTTATCTTACCCTTTTTTTGACATTATGGTTCTATGTTTTTCTTATTTAGACTAAATACAACCCAATCTTACCAGGAACTAATGACCTTCGTATTTCCACACAATACCAATCATTGATTCATCTAATATACCCAATACAGAACAGGTACATCTCTGTTTTCATTTCTTTTGAAGTTATCCCGTAAACATGGTATTTTTTCTTAACTAAGATCAGTCGAGGCTCCTTTAAACTTCACACAAATTGTATACTCCACAATTTATGGGAGAGTTGTCCAATTAGTATACTAGAATTAGACCAAATCTACAGCTTACAAGATTTCCTTGTCCCTGCAGATGCTTTGAATAATATCCCTTTTAATAAAAGGCAACGGCCAACATCCCATTCAAGAGATGCGGTTGAGATCCAGTTTCTACACTCATTGATAATCACACATGACTGATCTGTATAGTTAAGATTAAAAATTAAATCCATAATAGTACCTAGGTAAATAAAATGTTTACGACACTGAATGAGATCTTCTTCTAAATTCTAATTTCAATTGTATGACCTTTTAGTTATCCTAGATAGGTTCAACAGTATCAAAAAGCATAAGCGCGTCACCATGACCATCAAAGACAACCACACTTAGATATTTCCACATAATCTGATAGCTCAAAGGGCAGTTTTGTACCTGACTAGTAACTAGGAAGAGATGAGGACTTTCAACCTTCTAAATTCCTAGAATTCTATAATATTCAGCTATTAACAACTGGTTGCAGTGTTAGTGATTTTCGAGACGATCTGGTTTACAATATTAGAACATAGGGATAGCAAAATGATACCATGAACGCATCATCAGCACCAGACATCGCCAAAGCCATCCCGGACGCTTACAAGATCATCCGAAAAGATCGCACCAACCAAACAGGAGGAGGCATAGCTATCGTCCATAAGAACACCATCAGACTCACGACCAGCTCCGACGATAACCTTGCAACCTCGAACATCTCCACTTCCAGATCCACACTGACCCCAGGACCACACTTAGAGGCACCCTTATCTACAGACCACCAGGAACCCGTAAACAATTCAGCGAAGACATCACCGACTTCATCAGCCCACATGCTCTCCCCTCCGAGAACTACATTCTACTGGGAGACTTCAACTTCCACCTAGAAAAGAAAAACGACTGCAACACCACCACCCTTCTGGACAACCTGGCCAATCTCGGACTCAAACAACCTGTTGACACCCCCACCCACTTAGCCGGACACAAGCTCGACCCTATCTTCATCTCCAGCAAACACATCTCCTTTAATCATACCACAGCTCTCCATTGGACGGACCACAGCTGTGTCCACTTCAGCTACAAAACTACCACGAATCACAACCCCCCACAACCTGCTCCCCGAAGAAACTGGAACAAAATCACCACTGACCAACTCCTCACATCGCTCAACCAAAACCCTCCAGCCCTCTCATCGGACCCAAACGAAGCTGCCACCTAACTCAAACAATGGATCACTCACAGCGCTGACGAATTAGCCCCCCTAAAAAACCACCAGATCAAACAAGGTAGCAACAAGGCCCCCTGGTTCAACGATGACCTTAAGAATTCCAAGAAACTATGCCGTACTCTCGAAAAAACATGGAGAAAAAACCCAACCACTGACAACCTGCCCACCTTCAAGGCAGCCACCCGCAAACACCACCAATTGATCCGAACCACCAAGAAATCAGCATTCAAGGATCGACTCGACAACAACGCCCACAACAGCAAGGAACTATTCAACATCGTCAAAGAATTTACCAACCCCACCGCAGCCTCAAACGACATCACTCCCTCCCAAGACCTCTGCGATTCGTTATCCTCATTCTTCTACAACAAAATTGCCGACATACATAACAGCTTTGTGAACATTTCGAAAGAACAGCCCACCACTCCCAAACCCGAACCGCTCTCTAACAACCTTAGCGCATGGAACCCAATCACCACTGAAGACACCATCCGCCTAATGAACTCCATCCATTCAGGTTCGCCAACCGACCCCTGTCCCCACCACATCTTCAACAAAGCAGACTCCATTATCGCACCCCATCTCCGAGACGTCATCAACTGCTCCTTCAACTCCGCTACCTTCCCAGAAAGCTGGAAACACACTGAATTCAGTGCCCTCCTGAAGAAACCCACAGCGGACCCCTCTGAACTTAAGAACTACCGCCCCATTTCCCTCCTCTCATTCCCTGCCAAAGTCATTGAGAAAGCCGTTAATAGCCAGCTCGCCATCCTGGAATCAAACAACTCCCTCGACCCCTCACAGTCCGGCTTTAGAGCCAAGCACAGCACTGAAACCGCCCTCATTGCAGCAACAGATTACATCTGAACGCTTCTGGACAACGGAGAAACAGTTGTCCTCATCCTACTCGACCTCTCCGCCGCCTTCGACACAGTCTGTCATAGTACCCTCATTCAACGCCTCAGCAACGTCGGAATACAAGGAAAAGCCTTGGACTGGATCATCTCGTTCCTCGCCGGGAGAACCCAGAGAGTCCGACTCCCCCCATTCAAATCGGGGGCCACCGAAGTCATCTGCGGAGACCCACAAGGATCATCACTCAGTCCCACATGTTTACATGAGTCCCCTAGCATCCATCGCGCGCCAACACAACCTCAACATCATCTCCTACGCAGACGACACCCAGCTGATCCTCTCCCTCACCAAAGACCCAAACACCGCCAAAACCAATCTTCATGAAGGCATGAAAGAAGTATCCGAATGGATGAAAAACAGCCGCCTAAAACTTAACTCAGACAAAACGGACGTTCTCATCCTAGGATCCTCACCCTCTGCCTGGGACGACTCTTGGTGGCCATCGGCCCTGGGCACAGCACCCACACCTACAGACCACGCACGCAACCTGGGCTTCATCCTAGACTCCCCCCTCTCGATGACCAGACAAGTTAACGCCGTCTCATCCTCTTGCTTCAACGTACTCCGAATGCTCAAAAAAATCTTCCGTTGGCTCCCCACCGAAACAAGAAAGACAGTCACCCACGCACTGGTCACTAGCCGTCTGGACTATGGTAACACCCTCTACGCCGGAACCACAGCCAAATTACAGAAAAAACTCCAACGCATCCAAAACGCATCTGCCAGACTCATATTGGACATCCCTCGCCAAGCTCACATTACCGGCCACCTGAAAGACCTCCACTGGCTTCCCGTCAACAAGAGAATAACGTTCCGTCTCCTCACCCACGCTCACAAGGCCCTCTACAAACTAGGACCCGAATGCCTCAACACACGACTGTCCTTCTACACACCCACCCGCCAACTAAGATCCTACAACCAAGCGCTTGCCGCAGTTCCGCGCATCCACAGATCCACCATGGGAGGAAGATCCTTCTCCTACCTGGCGGCCAAGACCTGGAACTCTCTCCCTACTCACCTCCGCCTCACACAGAACCACATTTCCTTCAGAAAGGAACTTAAAACCTGGCTATTCGATAAATAATTCACCCCCTCTCACAAGCGCCTTGAGACCCTATGGGTGAGTAGTGCGCTATACAAATTTCTTAACTTGAACTTGAACTTGACCATTCCCTCTCAAATAACGTCTTACAATAGGAAATGTGAGATAGCAATGTGATATTGAAATGTTATGTGCCAACCAAAGTATCAATATTGTTAAATTGTTTAAAGTGAATGGACGAATAATTGTATGTATATTTATTGTAGGGTATCTGTTCAGATCCCCAAACAAGACAGACATCCAACTATAGTCTTGATAAAGTTGGATCACATTTTTGCCCAGAACCACCGAAACGCGTCGACGCCTATCTACTGTACAATTCAAGCCCTTTCCTCCCCTGTTGATATAGAAATTGGTTGTTATAAAACATGGGTGTGATGAAATTACAGCTTTGAATGTACCATCTGTATTTAACAATTTTTATGTTTTATACATTTCTGTCTGTCTTTTGTATTGTGCAGGTCACAATAGATTGTACTATTAACTGTAATTTTAGTTTTTATTATTATGTCTAGGAATTCTATGATGTATATATAAATGTAAATTGTTTTTATTACTTACATCTTTAATACATTTTGCTGTATTTCATGTTTAAGATTGCATTAGTTTTTGATTCTATCTTTTTGACTTGAGGCTATGTTTTAGCTTGCTCTGTATATATCTCAAGGGAACTAGTTTACTTTTGGGTTGAATACCCCATTTCCCTTGATTATTTCAAGGGGTTCTTCTCTCTTCTAATAACATCACCTAATTCATGTGCATGATCTGTGTGACGAATCTTACTCCAAATAGGCTGTGGAACAACATTCCCAAACAACATGTCTATATCTGCCAAATTCATGATACACGAACCCACGGTCTGAGTTAGCTCTTTATAATACCCTGCTGGATTTTTGCGTGGATCAGGCAAAGTCTGCTTAAGCGCTAAAACTTCAGGACGCTTCCAAGGAACATGTACCCAAACACGCTGAAAGTGTGCAGCAACATTTCCATCTTCAGGTCTCCAAACTGGAGGAACCTCACGCATCGGATATTGACGCGCTGCTCTACTAACTGACAAATCATGCTCAAACAGTCGCTCAGAAGGAGTGTCACTACGAAATGACAATAAGGTCGCAACTGCTTTCTCAACATCAGAAGGACCCACAATGGTCCCTTTCGAAAAATCGATACCTATTCGGTACAACTCAGAAGGAGCTTGACCCGCTTCTTCTATCCACTGTTCATGAAGGAACACACACATCATCTCAAAGACATACCGTTGCTTTGGTGCTTCCCATTGATGGAAAACATCCATAATACCCACAAGGTCATACTGTGTTGCGTACGTAACCCATTTACGTGCCATATGATCCAAAACCGTACATTCATTAGCATCAGGCAACTGACTACGTGATTGTCTACGCTCGACAGCAGGAGACATACCCAATTGTCCCAACAAAGGAGAAAATAAACCAGAAACTGCAGCAGTCCTTCTCTGTCTAGTAGAAGGAGAAGGAGTCAGAATAAGAGAAGACGGAACAATAGTAGAAGAATCCAAAGTCGGAACAGAAGGAGTATTATAGATAGGCGTAGGAGTAGCACACGAAAGAAGAGGCAAAATTGGCGGCCCCTGAGGAGGCTGTGCCAAAGGCACAGTAGCCAAGGGAAGAGGAGCTGGCTGTTGAGGAATCGCAGGTGGCAAAGCAACCAGAGGTTGCGCAACTACAACTGGTGGCGGTGGTGCCGTAGCATTCTGTGCATAAGGGGGTGGCGAACTCAATAGATGCAACATTAAAGGATCTTTCGCAACATCTTTCTTATCTTCCTGCTCTTTAGGTGGCAAAGCTGAGTAGCATTTATCTACCGCTAACTTCCTAACCCTAAGCATCTGTTCGCTCTCTTGCTCTTCCTCATTATCCCTAAACACTATACCAGCTTGCACCATTGACAAACCTCGCTCTCTTTTATTCTTCTTCGCTAATTTAATTTCTTTCTGTTTGGCTTCCTTTCGCCATAAGCGGAAAGAGTCAAACATCGCCGGCCGGGCTTTCTTCTTGAACAGTTTAACTTCGAGATTTTCTAAAATCTCTGTTTCAAAGCTACCAGAACCGGGCCACTGTAGGACACCGTCTTTCCTCGTATATTTTACCCAGATGTCATTGTAACCAATGGGGCCCACACCATGCTTCACATAAAGCTCATAAGTCGGAGTTCCAATCGGAGGAACCGGACACGAATCCTCCAACCGTGAATCCCTAGAACAACCACAACCAAATATCTTTTCAAGTCTGCTAAGACCAGGCATCTTCGCTCACTAGTCTAGCTTCAAACTTCAAGGGAAATCTCAAAACAATAGTCTCACGAACACACGAGTCCCTTGGCTTTGGGGCCTGCAGGTACCAAATCAAAGCGATCCTCGAAGGGATACCAAAACAAACTAAGGACTGGGAGACGCTCCACTCATACTCGATGGCGTCACCAGAAGACCCGTCTATCGTCTCGCTCTACAAATCGTCTAAGGTTCCAAGACAGGGCGACAGTCAGGGCAGCAGTCCTTCGTAGCCGTCGGAAGGCGGGGAACCTCGCAGCAAAGACTTTCGGACCACGACGACATACAGGGGTCGATGAAGTGGCAGGCCTTCCTCCAGAATTTCCGCACGAAGCTCTCCACGATCTTCGGGCTTGGACCGGTACCGCTGAAGTCGCCCTACGTTGGGCGCCAACTGGAGAACTGGGTTTTAGAACCCAGCAGCGCCACGGAAAACGCTCGAAGTCTTCGAATTCCCCTGCCTCGGCAAACAGAGACACGGGACACTTCTCGATGATGTCAAAGACCAAAGTTTATTGGTTGCAACCAGGAACAGAGATCTACGAAGCACAACACGGGTGGTTCGCTAGAGACTGCACAAATTCATGGAGCGGAGCATCGTCTTTTATGCCAAAAATCAAATTCCTGGCTAGCATCGATTACATACAAACTGGCCAATCATAGGTTGACATTTCAAACATATCGCATGACGACAATCCCACTTTCCGTTGTCCAGCCCCCAGAGATGACAAGGCAGAATCCAACATTCCTGTTCGAACGGGCCGGACAAACCCATCATAAAGACCTCAACCCAAATTAGTAATTAAGCCATAAAGGAAGGAACAGAAACAGATGAGAAGCAAGATAGAAGGGTGGGTGCAGTGTACTGTAAACTTGGCAATGTCCTGCTCTTTGATCTTTATCTGACCAGCTGTTTAACAAGGAACTGGCTCAGCGAGGTCAGCCTCGTGCAAGGGAGTCAGTTCGGCCAGGTCACTCAGGAGTCAGCTAAGGTGTACGTGTCCCAAGGACTCGCTCGGCCGCAGTCATCGGCCTATGTGAGGGCAACCACACAAAATGGCTGCCGTCCACAAAATGGAACCCGAGGGTTCAAACGAAATCCCTGAATACATAGTGTTCTCATTGATCGATTAAGACGAAAACACTCGTACACACCGCACTCGTGATTTGCGGTCCGCTGATACCAAAATCGTCTATTTCCGACGACCTTTATTGAACGGGTTCGGAACCACCGAACCTCAGACCTTCAAACTACAGAACTACAATATGCTCTGGGAGACACTAAAGGTGGTGCTGCGAGGTCATTTCATAGGCGTTGTGACAAAATATAATAAGGAATGGTGGGATAAACAAGCACAATTGGAGGGTCAGGTCAAAGACTTAGAAGCAACACATGCACGCTCGGGCACGGTGATGGTTGTGTGACAACTCATGACAGCTGTAATACAAACTTATAAATAAATAAATATACCCAGGCTCCCCACTTTCACACTGTTAGGCTTCCCTAACCAGCTCACTTACCCATTGAGGTCCCTCAGGGGCAAAGCTATTAACCTTATGTTGGGGGCGGCAAAACAACTGCTCCTGGCCCGAAGGGGGACTGATAAGATCCCTTCTCATCAGGACTGCCTGCACAAAGGCTGAGATGTCCTAGAAATGGAGAAACTCACGGCGGTGGCTGCACAACAATTACCACGGTTTGACAAAATGTGGCAGCCAAGCATAGCTTACCTAGCGGACAAGTTCCGCGAACAGATATGACCCCAGTACTTACGAGTCCTACTCCTTAGATACACCGAACGGAATACACAACAAAGGGCCGCACCCACTTCCTAGCCACAACAACACCCTGAGAGCGAGGAACTCACGCACCCCTCCCCCTTGCCCCCCTCCTCCCCTACCTTCGCACCTTCCACATTTTAGTTTGTATTCAACAGTGCCATTCTAAATCTTTTGTGTACTTTAATGTACTTCAACCGACTGAATACGCATCTAAAAGTATGCCCGCCGGCCAATGGATGTAGGCAGCTCCAGTTTTACTGTTGTTACTATGCAAAATCAAGAAAAATAATTAAACAAGCACTGGCGTTGCCAATAGGTCTCGCAGTAGGAAAGTTGAAGCTATTACAAATGCAAATAACAATGGCTTTTATTTTTGTTTTCATTTTAAAAACATAAAGGGCTTTGTCATTTACAAAACCAATAGCTCCAACTTTCCTACTGCGAGACCTATTGTGCACTGCACAGTGTGGGTGAAAGTGGGACTGCGTGGGTGTGAGTGGCTTTGAGTGAGTGGCGTTGCGTGGGTGAGTGGCGTTGCATGTGTGAGTGTTGTTGCGTGGGTGAGTGGCGTTGCGTGGGTGAGTGGCGTTGCGTGTGAGTTGCGTTGCGTGTGTGAGTGGCATTGCATGGGTGAGTGTTGGGTTGCGTGTGTGATAGTGGGCTTGCGTGGGTGTGAGTGGCGTTGTGTGTCTGAAAGTGGTGCTGTGTGGGTAAAAGTGGCACTGCGTGGGTGTGAGTGGATTTGCGTGGGTGAGTGGCGTTGCGTGGGTGAGTGGCGTTGCGTGGGTGAGTGGCGTTGCATGTGTGAGTGGTGTTGCATGTGTGAGTGGCGTTGCATGTGTGAGTGGCGTTGCGTTGATGAGTGGGGTTGCGTGGATGAGTGGCGTTGCGTGTGTGAGTGGTGTTGCGTGAGTGAGTTGCGTTGCGTGGTGTTGCTTTGAGTGAGTGGCGTTGCGTGGGTGAGTGGCGTTGCATGTGTGAGTGTTGTTGCGTGGGTGAGTGGCGTTGCGTGGGTGAGTGGTGTTGCGTGGGTGAGTGTGGCTTTGCGTGTGTGAGAGTGGGCTTGCGTGGGTATGAGTGGCGTTGTGTGTCTGAAAGTGGTGCTGTGTGGGTAAAAGTGGCACTGCATGGGTGTGAGGGGATTTGCGTGAGTGAGTGGCGTTGCGTGGGTGAGTGGCATTGCATGTGTAAGTGGTGTTGCGTTGGTGAGTGGCGTTGCATGTGTGAGTGGCGTTGCATGTGTGAGTGGCATTGCATGTGTGAGTGGCGTTGCGTGGATGAGTGGCGTTGCGTGGATGAGTTGCGTTGCGTGTGAGTGGGGTTGTGTGGGTGAGTTGTGTTGCGTGTGTGAGTGGTGTTGCTTGGGTGAGTGGCGTTGCGTGGGTGAGTGTGGCATTGCGTGGGTGATAGTGGGCTTGCGTGGGTGTGAGTGGCGTTGCGTGTCTGAAAGTGGTGCTGTGTGGGTGAAAGTGGCACTGCGTGGGTGTGAGTGGCTTTGTGTGAGTGAGTGGCGTTGCGTGGGTGAGTGGCGTTGCATGTGTGAGTGGTGTTGCGTGGGTGAGTGGCTTTGCATGTGTGAGTGGCGTTGCGTGGATGAGTGGCGTTGCGTGGATGAGTGGCATTGCGTGTGTGAGTGGTGTTGCGTGAGTGAGTTGCGTTGCGTGTGTGAGTGGTGTTGCTTGGGTGAGTGGCGTTGCGTGGGTGAGTGTGGTGTTGCGTGGGTGATAGTGGGCTTGCGTGGGTGTGAGTGGCGTTGCGTGTCTGAAAGTGGTGCTGTATGGGTGAAAGTGGCTCTGTGTGGATGTGAGTGGCTATGCGTGAGTGAGTGGTGTTGCTTGGGTGAGTGGTGTTGCGTGGGTGAGTGGTGTTGCGTGTGTGTGGTGTTGCGTGTGTGTGGGGTTGCGTGTGTGTGGGGGGGGGTTGGGTGTGTGGGGGGGTTGTGTTTGTCGGGGGTTGTGTGTGTTGGGATGTGTGTGTGTGGGGAGTTGAATTATTATTTACCTTGCACCCGAGCTGCTTCTGTTCACAAGCTTGAAAGCAGCAGTTACATAACTCGAGAGCTGCAGCATGCCCATGGCTCGCCAGTGCATGTTGCAAATGAAACAAAGCATAATGTATTCGGATCGCATTACAAAGAAAGCCGCATGTAAAATCCAGACCCTCTCTTGCCACATTGTATTAAGGCAGCACACAGAGAGGGAAAGGGGAATATTTTAACCACCTCTGGGCTCATGGTAGAAAAAAAATGGGAATCAAAAGGCGCGTGTCCCATGACATACAAGCCATTTCGTGTGAAAATGCATCAGCTAAAAGGCAGGGCGCTGACAGAAACACGAACTTGCCAACAAACACGAGCCTGCCAACCAAATGTAAATATTCTGCGTGCAGTGGAGCGCGAAGAGCAGCACGAAGAGCAGCACGAGTCTCTAATGTAAAATAAATACGCTGTGAGTAGTGAAGCGTGAAGGAGACCTCGAGCCTTCAAACTGAAAGGGAAAAGGCGCAATGATCAAAAAGCGACGAATATCTCAGGCTGGAAACACTTATATGAAATGCTGCTGCTGCTAATTAAATATAAAAAGTGTTTAGGGAGTCACGGCTGCCGAGAGTAACAAGGAAATGCTGGGAGGGGAGCTGCGCACCAACTGAAGTGCTCTGGTTGCACGGCCTGCGGCCGTGTGAAGTGATAAGCCTTTGAAGTATGTCACGGCGCCTGAGGGGAGAGCAGAGAGAAGAGAAGGCGAGACCTAAAAAAAAAAATAAGACGGACAGGCATGCTGTGACGGAGGTGTGAGAGGTCTGGCAGGGAACAGATGGCCTGGCCGTGAAGCAGGGGGCGGGGCAGCGCTGGGGAAGCCTGTGGGAGGGTGATTGATGCCTTTGATGTGGGGAAGGAGGAGGGCCTTTTGCGAGCCTTGTGCAGGAGAAATGCTGCCGATGCGCGTGCTTGTTTAATCACGTGATTCACGTGAACTTAAAGAAAACCGCGGCTGAAAGCCCGTGGATTGAGGAGGATTTTGCCGACATGAATTCTCGCTCCGCTCAATGCGCTTGCGCGCATTGATAGGTCGCGAGACCTAAAAAGAAATGGTACAACGTATCTTTAGCATGTCTGATATGAAGGGTATAGTACACTTATTTAAGACCATAGGTTCTGGACTGTTAAGCAGCTTTCAGATAGTCCTCAGAGTGATTCCAGCTTTCATGCACTTGGTATTTGGAAGCCTTTTTGGAGGGCTTCCTCTGATCTTGCTACTGGTAGTGGGAATCCTGATTTAAATTTTTCTGCTATGCAATGGACGTCCCAATCACCAAAGAGATGGAAAAAACGCTCTTGGAGCGAAGTTGCCATGATCGCATGGTACTCCATCTGGGCACACCCCGTCTTCAGGGGTAAGCGAGTCTTGGTTCCTATAATTTCGACCAGGCTGGATTGACTGAATTTTGCATGTTCTCCGCTGCCTATTCTGTGGAAAATAATGCGTGTTGGACCTCTGTCTAACACTTCCATCGGTTGCACCTCCGGACGTGTATGTATTGCTAGACCCGTTAAAGTCCCACGTAGTGCAGTGTCCTCAGCGTATTCCCATGTTGATGTCGGCATTCTTAGAGTGAACACGGGATGCTTCAGCTCCTTTAGGGTTCGTCACCGGCTCTGCTACAGTCACACAGGCTATGGATGTTTCAAATGCTTCCTCAGCATCGGCTGTGGGAACTGAAGAAGATCCCCTTTGCTCGATTGACCTCATCTGTGAGGTGTTAGAGGGACCGTCATCTGCAAAGGCAAGCAGCAGTGTTGTTGCGTCTACCACACAGGACACATAAACGTGTGTCTCTCCGTGTGCTGGGAAGAATTCGGCCTCTTTTCCAAAACAACCTAAATTGGACTTTTAAAACCATTTTTCTTTTCTCTCACTCTTACTAAGCATCCATGGTTTTCTAACGTCCTCAGTTGCTCAAACTACATATATATGACATATTTAAAGTGCTTAGGGGCAGATGTATCAAGAAAGTATTTTACGATTCTGAAAAAGCAAACTTTACCGATTCGTTATTGTGGAATTCCAAAATGCAATATATGTAGGAAATGCAAAATATTTTGCGATTCCTTAACATTCCCTAATAGTGATTCGCTATTAGGGAATGTATTCCCATTCATAACTATAATAAATAGGAATGCATTCGCAATTTGCGATTAACAAATCGGTAATCACAATTTCCAAATGCAAATCCAAAGGTCCTAGGGGTCCTAAGGCACCCCCCAAAAAGGTAACTATGCACAGGGGCGTGCAGCCCTGTGGGCGCTCCCTTATTGTTTATTTTAATGATTAAACAACCTTTGAAATAGGATACTTTCAGGCCCGGGGAAAGGTGTGATGACGACAGAGTTTATTAACTGCCATGATGCACAAATGACCAGCACAGTTATCCTGAATTATGATTCTAGTATTAAGGCATTGTGGCCCTTATTTATGAGGCCTTGCGTCAGTTTTGCGCCGCCGGTGCGTCACTTTTTGTGACGCACCAGCGGCGTACAAAATGCGCCTTGTTGCACCATATTTAAAAAGTGACGCATCTAGGTAGATGCGTCACTTTTTAAACCCCTGCGCCACATTATACCTGCGTCAGGTATAATGTATGCAGAGGGGGCGTTCCCCCGCAAAAAGCCTCGTAATAGTGACGCAGTGAAATCTATGACATTTCACTGCGTCACTTTTAGGATGCTGTTGCATCAAAATCTTGCGCCTGCCTCACAGCAGGCGTAAGACTGACGCAGGCCCTTTCACATGGGGCTTTCCCCATGTGAAAGGACGCATTGCTGGAATTGCGTCACTTTTGTGACACACTCCAGCAATGCGTCACTTTTGCGCTTACAGATGCGTCAGAAATACTGACGTATCTGTAACTCCTTGCGACATGATGCGTCATACATTAAATATGACGCATCATTGGTGTCGCAAGGAGTGCGCAGTGAAAAGTGACGCATCGCTGTTTTCACGCAGCGATGCGTCACTTTTCATAAATGAGGCCCCGTATTTTTAAACTTCAAAGCATTGCAAAGTAAAAAGCTGTCGAAGACTTTTAAAAACATGACAAGCTGTATCATGGCTCTATGTGGCAGCTGCTGCTGCACATGGCCATGATCATACTGCAGGCTTAACGTTCTGCAGTTAAGGATGTGACAAGCAGCCCCCTCCCCTCCCCCAAAGCCGGAAGCACGGTAAATAAAGCTTTGTATGTAGCTCTTTAGGCGCTGATTACTGTGTTAAAAATGCCAAACGAGGGCAAATGCCAATACCTAAAATATCAGATTGATTAAAAACGTTGTTGTTTTTTGTAGCCAGTAGCCACTCACCTTCATGGCCCACCCATGCTTCTTTACAGCCCTGACCTTTCAGTCACCCTCTGGGACTGGTCGAGACAGCGGGGCCAGGCCTCTCTGGATTCTTTTAATTGTAATCTATAGTCTCGCCACTGGAGGGCGCGTCAAGCTCACAAACTAAGCTGAGGTTTCCCATTCTGCAGTTGCAAAAGCAGCATCACTTTTTCAAACCGGCCGCAGAGTTTCTGGAAATCATCTTCCACTTTTCATGCTTCGCGCCCAGAGAGCATCCAATAAAAGTGATCAGAGGTGAATAAATTGGCAGAGCTGAGCTCTATGTACCGTCACCAGCATCAGAGAAAAACATGAATCTGAAGACGTAAGAAGTCGAGATCGCTGTTCCGGCGACTGCTGCAAAAAAGTCCAGTCTTGGTGTAAACGAAAGAGGCGAGGAAGTCAGCAAATTAAAGGAGCGCTCGAGCCGAGGGCCCGGCTCGGCTCTAAAAGACATAACACGAGCCGAGCCAGAGCCAAGTGAAAGGATAGTCTGGCTCTAAGCGCCATAACATGAGCCGAGCCAGAGCCAAGTGAAGGGATAGACTGGCTCTAAGAGCCATAACACAAGCCGAGCCAGAGCCAAGGAAAGGGATAGTCTGGCTCCAAGCTCCATCACACGAGCCGAGCCAGAGCCAAGTGAAGGGATAGTCTGGCTCTAAGCGCAGTAACACGAGCCGAGCCAGAGCCACGTGAAGGGATAGACTGGCTCTAAGCGCAGTAACACGAGCCGAGCCAGAGCCAAGTGAAGGGATAGTCTGGCTCTAAGCGCCATAACACGAGCGAGCCAGAGCCAAGTGAAAGGATAGTCTGGCCCTAAGAGCCATAACACGAGCCGAGCCAAGTGAAGGGATAGTCTGGCTCTAAGCGCCATAACACGAGCCGAGCCAGAGCCAAGTGAAAGGATAGTCTGGCTCTAAGAGCCATAACACGAGCCGAGCCAGAGCCAAGTGAAGGGATAGACTGGCTCTAAGCGCCATAACACGAGCCGAGCCAGAGCCAAGTGAAGGGATAGTCTGGCTCTAAGAGCCATAACACGAGCCAAGCCAGAGCCAAGTGAAAGGATAGTCTGGCTCTACACGCCATAACACGAGCCGAGCCAGAGCCAAGTGAAGGGATAGTCTGGCTCTAAGAGCAGTAACACGAGCCGAGCCAGAGCCAAGTGAAAGGATAGTCTGGCTCTAAGCGCAGTAACACGAGCCGAGCCAGAGCCAAGTGAAGGGATAGTCTGGCTCTAAGCGCAGTAACACAAGCCGAGCCAGATCCAGAGCCAAGTGAAGGGATAGTCTGGCTCTAAGCGCAGTAACACGAGCCGAGCCAGAGCCAAGTGAAGGGATAGTCTGGCTCTAAGCGCCATAACACGAGCCGAGCCAGAGCCAAGTGAAAGGATAGTCTGGCTCTAAGCCCAGTAACACGAGCCGAGCCAGAGCCAAGGGAAGGGATAGTCTGGCTCTAAGCCCAGTAACACGAGCCGAGCCAGAGCCAAGTGAAGGGATAGACTGGCTCTAAGCGCAGTAACACGAGCCGAGCCAGAGCCAAGTGAAGGGATAGTCTGGCTCTAAGCGCCATAACACGAGCGAGCCAGAGCCAAGTGAAAGGATAGACTGGCTCTAAGCGCCATAACACAAGCCGAGCCAGAGCCAAGTGAAAGGATAGTCTGGCTCTACGCGCCATAACACGAGCCGAGCCAGAGCCAAGTGAAAGGATAGTCTGGCTCTAAGTGCCATAACACGAGCCGAGCCAGAGCCAAGTGAAGGGATAGACTGGCTCTAAGCGCAGTAACACGAGCCGAGCCAGAGCCAAGTGAAGGGATAGTCTGGCTCTAAGTGCCATAACACGAGCCGAGCCAGAGCCAAGTGAAGGGATAGACTGGCTCTAAGCGCAGTAACACAAGCGAGCCAGAGCCAAGTGAAAGGATAGACTGGCTCTAAGCGCCATAACACAAGCCGAGCCAGAGCCAAGTGAAAGGATAGTCTGGCTCTACGCGCCATAACACGAGCCGAGCCAGAGCCAAGTGAAAGGATAGTCTGGCCCTAAGAGCCATAAAACGAGCCGAGCCAGAGCCAAGTGAAGGGATAGACTGGCTCTAAGCTCCATAACACGAGCCGAGCCACAGCCAAGTGAAGGGATAGTCTGGCTCTGAGCAGTAACACGAGCCGAGCCAGAGCCAAGTGAAAGGATAGTCTGGCTCTAAGCGCAGTAACACGAGCCGAGCCACAGCCAAGTGAAGGGATAGACTGGCTCTAAGCGCAGTAACACGAGCCGAGCCAGAGCCAAGTGAAGGGATAGTCTGGCTCTAAGCGCCATAACACGAGCCGAGCCAGAGCCAGAGCCAAGTGAAGGGATAGTCTGGCTCTAAGCGCAGTAACACGAGCCGAGCCAGAGCCAGAGCCAAGGGAAGGGATAGTCTGGCTCTAAGCGCAGTAACACGAGCCGAGCCAGAGCCAGAGCCAAGTGAAGGGATAGTCTGGCTCTAAGCGCAGTAACACGAGCCGAGCCAGAGCCAAGTGAAGGGATAGTCTGGCTCTAAGCGCCATAACACGAGCCGAGCCAGAGCCAAGTGAAAGGATAGTCTGGCTCTAAGCCCAGTAACACGAGCCGAGCCAGAGCCAAGGGAAGGGATAGTCTGGCTCTAAGCCCAGTAACACGAGCCGAGCCAGAGCCAAGTGAAGGGATAGACTGGCTCTAAGCACATTAACACGAGCCGAGCCAGAGCCAAGTGAAGGGATAGTCTGGCTCTAAGCACATTAACACGAGCCGAGCCAGAGCCAAGTGAAGGGATAGACTGGCTCTAAGCGCCATAACACGAGCCGAGCCAGAGCCAAGGGAAGGGATAGTCTGGCTCTAAGCGCAGTAACACGAGCCGAGACAGAGCCAAGTAAAGGGATAGTCTGGCTCTAAGCGCAGTAACACGAGCCGAGCCAGAGCCAAGTGAAGGGATAGTCTGGCTCTAAGCACCATAACACGAGCCGAGCCAGAGCCAAGTGAAAGGATAGTCTGGCTCTAAGAGCAGTAACACGAGCCGAGCCAGAGCCAAGTGAAGGGATAGACTGGCTCTAAGCGCCATAACACGAGTCGAGCCAGAGCCAAGTGAAGGGATAGTCTGGCTCTAAGCTCCATAACACGAGCCGAGCCAGAGCCAAGTGAAGGGATAGTCTGGCTCTAAGCGCCATAACACGAGCCAACCGAGCCAAGTGAAGGGATAGTCTGGCTCTAAGCGCAGTAACACGAGCCGAGCCAGAGCCAAGTGAAAGGGGAGCCTGGCTCTAAGCTCCATAACACGAGCCGCGCCACAGCCAAGTGAAAGGATAGTCTGGCTCTAAGAGCAGTAACACGAGCCGAGCCAGAGCCAAGTGAAGGGATAGACTGGCTCTAAGCGCCATAAAACGAGCCGAGCCAGAGCCAAGTGAAGGGATAGACTGGCTCCAAGCGCCATAAAACGAGCCGAGCCAGAGCCAAGTGAAGGGATAGTCTGACTCTAAGCGCAGTAACACGAGCCGAGCCAGAGCCAATGGAAGGGATAGTCTGGCTCTAAGCATCATAACATGAGCCGAGCCAGAGCCAAGTGAAGGGATAGTCTGGCTCTAAGCGCCATAACACGAGCCGAGCCAGAGCCAAGTGAAGGGATAGTCTGGCTCTAAGCGCAGTAACACGAGCCGAGCCAGAGCCAAGTGAAGGGATAGACTGGCTCTAAGCGCAGTAACACGAGCCGAGCCAGAGCCAAGTGAAGGGATAGTCTGGCTCTAAGCGCAGTAACACGAGCCGAGCCAGAGCCAAGTAAAGGGATAGACTGGCTCTAAGCGTCATAACATGAGCCGAGCCAGAGCCAAGTGAAAGGATAGTCTGGCTCTAAGCGCAGTAACACGAGCCGAGCCAGAGCCAAGTGAAGGGATAGTCTGGCTCTAAGCGCCGTAACACGAGCCGAGCCAGAGCCAAGTGAAAGGATAGTCTGGCTCTAAGCGCAGTAACACGAGCCGAGCCAGAGCCAAGTGAAGGGATAGACTGGCTCTAAGCACAGTAACACGAGCCGAGCCAGAGCCAAGTGAAGGGATAGTCTGGCTCTAAGCGCAGTAACACGAGCCGAGCCAGAGCCAAGTGAAGGGATAGACTGGCTCTAAGCGCAGTAACACGAGCCGAGCCAGAGCCAAGTGAAGGGATAGACTGGCTCTAAGCGCAGTAACACGAGCCTAGCCAGAGCCAAGTGAAAGGATAGTCTGGCTCTAAGCGCAGTAACACGAGCCGAGCCAGAGCCAAGTGAAAGGATAGTCTGGCTCTAAGCGCAGTAACACGAGCCGAGCCAGAGCCAAGTGAAGGGATAGACTGGCTCTAAGCGCAGTAACACGAGCCGAGCCAGAGCCAAGTGAAGGGATAGTCTGGCTCTAAGCGCAGTAACACGAGCCGAGCCAGAGCCAAGTGAAGGGATAGTCTGGCTCTAAGCGCAGTAACACGAGATGAGCCAGAGCCAAGTGAAGGGATAGACTGGCTCTAAGCGCCATAACACGAGCCGAGCCAGAGCCAAGTGAAGGGATAGACTGGCTCTAAGCGCCGTAACACGAGCCGAGCCAGAGCCAAGTGAAGGGATAGTCTGGCTCTAAGCGCAGTAACACGAGCCGAGCTAGAGCCAAGCAAAGGGATAGACTGGCTCTAAGAGCAGTAACACGAGCCGAGCCAGAGCCAAGTGAAGGGATAGTCTGGCTCTAAGCGCAGTAACACGAGCCGAGTCAGAGCCAAGTGAAGGGATAGACTGGCTCTAAGCGCCATAACATGAGCCGAGCCAGAGCCAAGTGAAAGGATAGACTGGCTCTAAGCGCAGTAACACAAGCGAGCCAGAGCCAAGTGAAAGGATAGACTGGCTCTAAGCGCCATAACACAAGCCGAGCCAGAGCCAAGTGAAAGGATAGTCTGGCTCTACGCGCCATAACACGAGCCGAGCCAGAGCCAAGTGAAAGGATAGTCTGGCCCTAAGAGCCATAACACGAGCCGAGCCAGAGCCAAGTGAAGGGATAGACTGGCTCTAAGCTCCATAACACGAGCCGAGCCACAGCCAAGTGAAGGGATAGTCTGGCTCTGAGCAGTAACACGAGCCGAGCCAGAGCCAAGTGAAAGGATAGTCTGGCTCTAAGCGCAGTAACACGAGCCGAGCCACAGCCAAGTGAAGGGATAGACTGGCTCTAAGCGCAGTAACACGAGCCGAGCCAGAGCCAAGTGAAGGGATAGTCTGGCTCTAAGCGCCATAACACGAGCCGAGCCAGAGCCAGAGCCAAGTGAAGGGATAGTCTGGCTCTAAGCGCAGTAACACGAGCCGAGCCAGAGCCAGAGCCAAGGGAAGGGATAGTCTGGCTCTAAGCGCAGTAACACGAGCCGAGCCAGAGCCAGAGCCAAGTGAAGGGATAGTCTGGCTCTAAGCGCAGTAACACGAGCCGAGCCAGAGCCAAGTGAAGGGATAGTCTGGCTCTAAGCGCCATAACACGAGCCGAGCCAGAGCCAAGTGAAAGGATAGTCTGGCTCTAAGCCCAGTAACACGAGCCGAGCCAGAGCCAAGGGAAGGGATAGTCTGGCTCTAAGCCCAGTAACACGAGCCGAGCCAGAGCCAAGTGAAGGGATAGACTGGCTCTAAGCACATTGACACGAGCCGAGCCAGAGCCAAGTGAAGGGATAGTCTGGCTCTAAGCACATTAACACGAGCCGAGCCACAGCCAAGTGAAGGGATAGACTGGCTCTAAGCGCCATAACACGAGCCGAGCCAGAGCCAAGTGAAGGGATAGTCTGGCTCTAAGCGCAGTAACACGAGCCGAGACAGAGCCAAGTAAAGGGATAGTCTGGCTCTAAGCGCAGTAACACGAGCCGAGCCAGAGCCAAGTGAAGGGATAGTCTGGCTCTAAGCACCATAACACGAGCCGAGCCAGAGCCAAGTGAAAGGATAGTCTGGCTCTAAGAGCAGTAACACGAGCCGAGCCAGAGCCAAGTGAAGGGATAGACTGGCTCTAAGCGCCATAACACGAGTCGAGCCAGAGCCAAGTGAAGGGATAGTCTGGCTCTAAGCTCCATAACACGAGCCGAGCCAGAGCCAAGTGAAGGGATAGTCTGGCTCTAAGCGCCATAACACGAGCCAACCGAGCCAAGTGAAGGGATAGTCTGGCTCTAAGCGCAGTAACACGAGCCGAGCCAGAGCCAAGTGAAAGGGGAGCCTGGCTCTAAGCTCCATAACACGAGCCGCGCCACAGCCAAGTGAAAGGATAGTCTGGCTCTAAGAGCAGTAACACGAGCCGAGCCAGAGCCAAGTGAAGGGATAGACTGGCTCTAAGCGCCATAAAACGAGCCGAGCCAGAGCCAAGTGAAGGGATAGACTGGCTCCAAGCGCCATAAAACGAGCCGAGCCAGAGCCAAGTGAAGGGATAGTCTGACTCTAAGCGCAGTAACACGAGCCGAGCCAGAGCCAATGGAAGGGATAGTCTGGCTCTAAGCACCATAACATGAGCCGAGCCAGAGCCAAGTGAAGGGATAGTCTGGCTCTAAGCGCCATAACACGAGTCGAGCCAGAGCCAAGTGAAGGGATAGTCTGGCTCTAAGCGCAGTAACACGAGCCGAGCCAGAGCCAAGTGAAGGGATAGACTGGCTCTAAGCGCAGTAACACGAGCCGAGCCAGAGCCAAGTGAAGGGATAGTCTGGCTCTAAGCGCAGTAACACGAGCCGAGCCAGAGCCAAGTAAAGGGATAGACTGGCTCTAAGCGTCATAACATGAGCCGAGCCAGAGCCAAGTGAAAGGATAGTCTGGCTCTAAGCGCAGTAACACGAGCCGAGCCAGAGCCAAGTGAAGGGATAGTCTGGCTCTAAGCGCCGTAACACGAGCCGAGCCAGAGCCAAGTGAAAGGATAGTCTGGCTCTAAGCGCAGTAACACGAGCCGAGCCAGAGCCAAGTGAAGGGATAGACTGGCTCTAAGCGCAGTAACACGAGCCGAGCCAGAGCCAAGTGAAGGGATAGTCTGGCTCTAAGCGCAGTAACACGAGCCGAGCCAGAGCCAAGTGAAGGGATAGACTGGCTCTAAGCGCAGTAACACGAGCCGAGCCAGAGCCAAGTGAAGGGATAGACTGGCTCTAAGCGCAGTAACACGAGCCTAGCCAGAGCCAAGTGAAAGGATAGTCTGGCTCTAAGCGCAGTAACACGAGCCGAGCCAGAGCCAAGTGAAAGGATAGTCTGGCTCTAAGCGCAGTAACACGAGCCGAGCCAGAGCCAAGTGAAGGGATAGACTGGCTCTAAGCGCAGTAACACGAGCCGAGCCAGAGCCAAGTGAAGGGATAGTCTGGCTCTAAGCGCAGTAACACGAGCCGAGCCAGAGCCAAGTGAAGGGATAGTCTGGCTCTAAGCGCAGTAACACGAGATGAGCCAGAGCCAAGTGAAGGGATAGACTGGCTCTAAGCGCCATAACACGAGCCGAGCCAGAGCCAAGTGAAGGGATAGACTGGCTCTAAGCGCCGTAACACGAGCCGAGCCAGAGCCAAGTGAAGGGATAGTCTGGCTCTAAGCGCAGTAACACGAGCCGAGCTAGAGCCAAGTAAAGGGATAGACTGGCTCTAAGAGCAGTAACACGAGCCGAGCCAGAGCCAAGTGAAGGGATAGTCTGGCTCTAAGCGCAGTAACACGAGCCGAGTCAGAGCCAAGTGAAGGGATAGACTGGCTCTAAGCGCCATAACATGAGCCGAGCCAGAGCCAAGTGAAAGGATAGTCTGGCTCTAAGCGCAGTAACACGAGCCGAGCCAGAGCCAAGTGAAGGGATAGTCTGGCTCTAAGCGCAGTAACACGAGCCGAGCCAGAGCCAAGTGAAGGGATAGACTGGCTCTAAGCGCCATAACACGAGCCGAGCCAGAGCCAAGTGAAGGGATAGTCTGGCTCTAAGCGCAGTAACACGAGCCGAGCCAGAGCCAAGTGAAGGGATAGTCTGGCTCTAAGCGAAGTAACACGAGCTGAGCCAAAGCCAAGTGAAGGGATAGTCTGGCTCTACGCGCCATAACCCGAGCCGAGCCAGAGCCAAGTGAAGGGATAGCCTGGCTCTAAGCTCCATAACACGAGCCGAGCTAGAGCCAAGTGAAGGGATAGTCTGGCTCTAAGCGCCATAACACGAGCCGAGCCAGAGCCAAGTGAAGGGATAGTCTGGCTCTAAGAGCAGTAACACGAGCCGAGCCAGAGCCAAGTGAAAGGATAGTCTGGCTCTAAGAGCAGTAACACGAGCCGAGCCAGAGGCAAGTGAAAGGATAGTCTGGCTCTAAGCGCAGTAACACGAGCCGAGCCAGAGCCACATGAAAGGATAGTCTGGCTCTACGCGCCATAACACGAGCCGAGCCAGAGCCAAGTGAAAGGATAGTCTGGCCCTAAGCGCCATAACACGAGCCGAGCCAAGTGAAGGGATAGACTGGCTCTAAGCTTCATAACACGAGCCGAGCCAAGTGAAGGGATAGACTGGCTCTAAGCACATTGACACAAGCCGAGCCAGAGCCAAGTGAAGGGATAGACTGGCTCTAAGAGCAGTAACACGAGCCGAGCCAGAGCCAAGTGAAGGGATAGACTGGCTCTACGCGCCATAACACGAGCCGAGCCAGAGCCAAGTGAAGGGATAGACTGGCTCTACGCGCCATAACACGAGCCGAGCCAGAGCCAAGTGAAGGGATAGACTGGCTCTATGCGCCATAACACGAGCCGAGCCAGAGCCAAGTGAAGGGATAGACTGGCTCTAAGCACCATAACACGAGCCGAGCCGGAGCCAAGTGAAAGTATAGTCTGGCTCTAAGCACCATAACACGAGCCGAGCCAGAGCCAAGTGAAGGGATAGTCTGGCTCTAAGCGCCATAACACGAGCCGAGCCAGAGCCAAGTGAGGGGATAGACTGGCTCTAAGCGCAGTAACACGAGCCGAGCCAGAGCCAAGAGAAAGGATAGTCTGGCTCTAAGTGCAATAACACGAGCCGAGCCAGAACCACGTGAAGGGATAGTCTGGCTCTAAGAGCAGTAACAAGAGCCAAACCAGAGCGAAGTGAAAGGATAGTCTGGCTCTAAGAGCAGTAACACGAGCCGAGCCAAGTGAAGGGATAGACTGGCTCTAAGCGCCATAACACGAGCCGAGCCAAGTGAAGGGATAGACTGGCTCTAAGCACATTAACACGAGCCGAGCCAGAGCCAAGTGAAGGGATAGACTGGCTCTAAGCGCCATAACACGAGCCGAGCCAAGTGAAGGGATAGTCTGGCTCTAAGCGCCATAACACGAGCCGAGCCAGAGCCAAGTGAAGGGATAGACTGGCTCTAAGCGCCATAACACGAGCCGAGCCAGAGCCAAGTGAAGGGATAGTCTGGCTCTAAGCACATTAACACGAGCCGAGCCAGAGCCAAGTGAAATCATAGTCTGGCTCTAAGCGCAGTAACACGAGCCGAGCCAGAGCCAAGTGAAGGGATAGTCTGGCTCTAAGCGCAGTAACACGAGCCGAGCCAGAGCCAAGTGAAGGGATAGACTGGCTCTAAGCGCCATAAAATGAGCCGAGCCAGACCCAAGTGAAGGGATAGTCTGGCTCTAAGCGCAGTAACACGAGCCGAGCCAGAGCCAAGTGAAGGGATAGTCTGGCTCTAGGCGCCATAACACGAGCCGAGCCAGAGCCAAGTGAAGGGATAGTTTGGCTCTAAGCGCCATAACACGAGCCGAGCCAAGTGACGGGATAGTCTGGCTCTAAGAGCAGTAACACGAGCCAAGCCAGAGCCAAGTGAAGGGATAGACTGGCTCTAAGCGCAGTAACACGAGCCGAGCCAGAGCCAAGTGAAGGGATAGTCTGGCTCTAAGCGCAGTAACACGAGCCGAGCCCGAGCCAAGTGAAGGGATAGTCTGTCTCTAAGCGCCATAACACGAGCCGAGCCAGAGCCAAGTGAAGGGATAGAGTGGCTCTAAGCGCCATAACACGAGCCGAGCCAGAGCCAAGTGAAGGGATAGTCTGGCTCTAAGAGCAGTAACACGAGCCGAGCCAGAGCCAAGTGAAGGGATAGTCTGGCTCTAAGCGCCATAACACGAGCCGAGCCAGAGCCAAGTGAAAGGATAGTCTGGCTCTAAGTGCAGTAACATGAGCCGAGCCAGAGCCAAGTGAAAGGATAGTCTGGCTCTAAGCACCATAACACGAGCCGAGGCAGAGCCAAGTGAAAGGATAGTCTGACCCTAAGCGCCATAACACGAGCCGAGCCCTAGCCAAGTGAAAGGGGAGCCTGGCTCTAAGCTCCATAACACGAGCCGAGCCACAGCCAAGTGAAAGGGTAGTCTGGCTCTAAGCGCAGTAACACGAGCCGAGCCAGAGCCAAGTGAAGGGATAGACTGGCTCTAAGCGCCATAAAACGAGCCGAGCCAGAGCCAAGTGAAGGGATAGACTGGCTCTAAGCGCCATAACACGAGCCGAGCCAGAGCCAAGTGAAGGGATAGTCTGGCTCTAAGCGCCATAACATGAGCCGAGCCAGAGCCAAGTGAAGGGATAGACTGGCTCTAAGAGCAGTAACACGAGCCGAGCCAGAGCCAAGTAAAGGGATAGACTGGCTCTAAGCGCCATAACACGAGCCGAGCCAGAGCCAAGTGAAAGGATAGTCTGGCTCTAAGCGCAGTAACACGAGCCGAGCCAGAGCCAAGTGAAGGGATAGTCTGGCTCTAAGCGCCATAACACGAGCCGAGCCAGAGCCAAGTGAAAGGATAGTCTGGCTCTAAGCGCAGTAACACGAGCCGAGCCAGAGCCAAGTGAAGGGATAG
This sequence comes from Lissotriton vulgaris, assembly GCF_964263255.1. Taxonomy (NCBI): domain Eukaryota; kingdom Metazoa; phylum Chordata; class Amphibia; order Caudata; family Salamandridae; genus Lissotriton; species Lissotriton vulgaris. Next base: position 109,867 of record NW_028241570.1, read on the forward strand.
ACTGGCTCCAAGAGCAGTAACACGAGCCGAGCCAGAGCCCAGTGAAGGGATAGACTGGCTCTAAGCGCAGTAACACAAGCCGAGCCAGAGCCAAGTGAAGGGATAGTCTGTCTCTAAGCGCAGTAACACGAGCCGAGCCAGAGCCAAGTGAAGGGATAGACTGGCTCTAAGCGCAGTAACACGAGCCGAGCCAGAGCCAAGTGAAGGGATAGTCTGGCTCTAAGCGCCATAACACGAGCGAGCCAGAGCCAAGTGAAAGGATAGTCTGGCCCTAAGAGCCATAACACGAGCCGAGCCAAGTGAAGGGATAGTCTGGCTCTAAGCGCCATAACACGAGCCGAGCCAGAGCCAAGTGAAAGGATAGTCTGGCTCTAAGAGCAGTAACACGAGCCGAGCCAGAGCCAAGTGAAAGGATAGTCTGGCTCTAAGCGCAGTAACACGAGCCGAGCCAGAGCCAAGTGAAGGGATAGTCTGGCTCTAAGCGCAGTAACACGAGCCGAGCCAGAGCCAAGTGAAGGGATAGACTGGCTCTAAGCGCCATAACACGAGCCGAGCCAGAGCCAAGTGAAAGGATAGTCTGGCTCTAAGAGCAGTAACACGAGCCGAGCCAGAGCCAAGTGAAGGGATAGTCTGGCTCTAAGCGCAGTAACACGAGCCGAGCCACAGCCAAGTGAAAGGATAGTCTGGCTCTAAGCGCAGTAACACGAGCCGAGCCAGAGCCAAGTGAAGGGATAGTCTGGCTCTAAGCGCAGTAACACGAGCCGAGCCAGAGCCAAGTGAAGGGATAGACTGGCTCTAAGCGCCATAACACGAGCCGAGCCAGAGCCAAGTGAAGGGATAGTCTGGCTCTAAGCGCAGTAACACGAGCCGAGCCAGAGCCAAGTGAAGGGATAGTCTGGCTCTAAGCGAAGTAACACGAGCCGAGCCAGAGCCAAGTGAAGGGATAGTCTGGCTCTACGCGCCATAACCCGAGCCGAGCCAGAGCCAAGTGAAGGGATAGCCTGGCTCTAAGCTCCATAACACAAGCCGAGCTAGAGCCCAATGAAGGGATAGTCTGGCTCTAAGCGCCATAACACGAGCCGAGCCAGAGCCAAGTGAAGGGATAGTCTGGCTCTAAGCGCCTTAACACGAGCCGAGCCAGAGCCAAGGGAAGGGATAGTCTGGCTCTAAGCGCAGTAACACGAGCCGAGCCAGAGCCACATGAAAGGATAGTCTGGCTCTAAGCGCCATAACACGAGCCGAGCCAAGTGAAGGGATAGACTGGCTCTAAGCGCCATAACACGAGCCGAGCCAAGTGAAGGGATAGACTGGCTCTAAGCACATTAACACGAGCCGAGCCAGAGCCAAGTGAAGGGATAGACTGGCTCTAAGCGCCATAACACGAGCCGAGCCAGAGCCAAGTGAAGGGATAGTCTGGCTCTAAGCGCCATAACACGAGCCGAGCCAGAGCCAAGTGAAGGGATAGTCTGGCTCTAAGCACATTAACACGAGCCGAGCCAGAGCCAAGTAAAGGGATAGACTGGCTCTAAGCGCAGTAACACGAGCCGAACCAGAGCCAAGTGAAGGGATAGACTGGCTCTAAGTGTCAGACTCCACACTGCAGGATCCGGATGATGCACATAAACTCCACCTCCCGATCTCACCAACACACTGGTAAAAAACACAGTGGGTTCAAGCGATAGGGCGAGGGAAAAAACAGGAGACCAAGGAAGGGAAAGGAAGGGGGCTGCTGGGAAGGGATGGCTGAAAGACAAGAAAAAACAGTGCACTGGTTATAACTGGTCACTTCGAACCCTCTGTCGCTATACCTCTTTTGATACTTATTTTAAAGGGTTCACCTTTCTTGAATCAACGCTCTCCTCCTCCTCCCAGTACCATGGGTGTTTATAACCTCCTCCCTGTACAATGGTTGTGTATGTGTCTGCACCAATTTCCTAAGGAATATAAACAACAATTAGTTCTAACTCACCCCTAGAAGGAAGGTAAAAACTATTGGTATCGTGACAGTACCTACCCCTCCTTGAATAGAGTGTGCCTTAAATAAACGTGTAATAATTCCACCAATTACGTGTTGTCAAATCAAAACAAAGTTATGCTCTTCCAAAGAGTATATCTGTGATGCCCATATATACAATGTTCTCCTTCAGGAATACGGCAAGACGTAGCATCCAACTACTGTCTTCCGCTCCCTTTTTAACAAACTCCAAATGTCTTCCAAAAATCCAACGCTCCAAACACGGCAAGATGTAGGCCTTCCCACTATCTTCCGCTTTGGCAATTATCTCAAAAGACACTAGTGCCGTACTTCGTAGCGGCAGTGCGCAGAAGGCTGGCTCCACTACACTCCGCTCTCCGGCGAGGACACAAACAAGGATTCCTATACCAGTCTAAGCAATCAGCTTTTTACGGTCTCAGCATCACAGTTTTAACATTCACAACAACGCGTTAACATCACGCGCTGCGTGTAAACTCACAGCACCAAAGACGCTTCCCTTTCGGTCCGCTCTTCCTCCGTGGCTCTTCCCTCAGCTTTCCGTCCCGATGATGAATTGCCAGTATGACCGGCTGGAGATAAACAAAGGTACGGGAAACTCTGTTCCCGTTTCCACAGGCAGACGAACAAAACCCTCTGCAAGAATTGCGAGTTCCAAAATCACTCGCGCTGGAGCCAGAAAACAAACGGACAAAAACTTCTCTGATTTACGATTCCAAGAGAAGACAGGAAACAAAGTCTTGCTAGAAACAAAGCGCACTGTAGGTCACAAAATTACGAACAGGAAGCAATGAGTCCACCTGTCTTTTATAGGACCCCGCCCCCTGTATAGGCATTATGGGAGTTGTAGTTCCTTGACTTTAGGTAGGCGCCTTGGCAGATCCTGACAGTATGTCCCCGCCCCTAGCGCCTCCTAGGGCCAGGTTTAGCAGGGAATCTCCGGTGGAAAGAGCGCACCGCCGCCGGAGCGTGCACATCCGAACACGGCTCCCAGGAATCATCCTCAGCGGTATACCCTTTCCATGAAACTAGGTATTTAAGAACACCCCTGCTCCACTTTGAGTCCTTTATGCTCCTCACCTCGTATTCCATACCCCCATCACACAACACTGGCGGAGGGGCCGCCCTGCGGGAGGAAAGAGCAGGTTTCAACAACTGTACGTGGAACACCGGGTGTATGCGTAAGGAACCAGGCAGTTTCAGCTTGTAAGTGACAGGGTTCACTTGTTTCACGATGGAATAAGGGCCGATAAACCTGGGGTGGAACACGCTGCGCAACTTGAACCTAATGTTCCTGGTAGACAGCCAGACCTTATCACCCACCACATACTGACGACTCTCTATCCTGCGGCGATCCTCCCACCTCTTGTACACTTCCTTAGCCTTGTTCAAATGTACCTGAACTCCCTTATGTACCTTCCTCAACATCAATACCCTGTCCTTGACAGAGGGTTGGTCTTGGAGATCGAGGGGTATGTCGATCGGCAATGTTTTCGCATCAAATCCGAACGTAGCCTTGAAAGGCGACATCCCTGTTGAACTGTGCCAAGTGTTATTGTAGGCAAGCTCCGCCATCCACAAAAGATCTACCCAGGATTCATGAGCTTCTTTAGAGAAACATCTCAAATATTTCTTTAAGGTCTGATTCAGTCGCTCTGTTTGCCCGTCTGTTTGTGGGTGGAAGCTGGTAGACAGATTGGACTCAATGTTCAGGGCACGACACCACATACGCCAGAACCTGGCAATGAACTGGGGTCCCCTGTCGGACACTATCACCCGGGGAATACCATGCAATCGGACAACGTTGCTAGCTAGAAGTTGTGCCGTTTGACTGGCATTCGGAAGACTTTTACAGGGGATGAAGTGTCCCATTTTGGTAAGACTGTCTGCTACCACTAACACAGCGGAAAATCCCTTGTCCAACGGAAGGCCAGACACAAAATCCAAACTAATGTGCTGCCAGGGTTGATTGGGAGTAGGCATGGTAATAAGCTTCCCCGCTGTTTTAGAGTTTATTCCCTTTGCTCTAGCACAGATGTCACACCTAGCAACCCATACCTTGACGTCCTTACCCAGATTAGGCCACCAGAAATGTCTTTGAACTATTTCGAGGGTTTTACGAACACCAGGATGTCCCGCCAGCTCTCCCTCATGTCCCCACACAAACGCCTTTTTCTGCAACGGTATTGAGGGCAGAAACAATCTGTTCTGATAAAAAGGCAACCCATCTCTCACCTTCCTCTCTGCTATGCCATGAGCCCATGACATCCAACCTCCAGGATACTGATAGGTTCTTACATCATCCAAAAAGGTCTCAGCTCTGACTATACACAGAACTTTCCCTTCCGGAATGATGGCCTGTGTTTCTTCCACACTATCTGAGGGCATGGACTGCCTTTCTATTTTCAGACCCCGGACGAAAGGTGACCACAAAATTATATTCGGCAAAAAAAAGCATCCATCTCATTTGCCTTTGGGTTAAGTGTCTAGCAGATGACATAAATTGCAAATTCCTGTGGTCGGTATACACTGTGATGGTGTGAAGGGCCCCCCATAGGTATTGCCTCCACTCCTGAAAAGCCCTTTTTATCGACAACAATTCTTTTTCAGCTATAGTATAGTTGAGTTCAGCCGAACTCAACTTTTTTGACAGAAAGGCCACCGGGTGCAACTGCCCTGTACTCCCATCTCTCTGTGACAACACCGCCCCGATGGCTTCATCCGAAGCGTCGGCCTCAACAATAAAGGGATGTTCTAAATTGGGATGTGACAACACCGGGGCTGTAATGAATGAGTTTTTCAATGTTTCAAAAGCCTCCCCTGCTTCCCTGGTCCACTCGAAAGGCTTACCCTTCCTCAAATGTCTGGTAATCGGCACCGCAGTCAACAAAAAAATGCAAAATAAAGCGGCGATAGTAATTTGCGAAGCCCAGAAAACTCTGGACCTCTCTCACATTTCTCGGAACCGGCCAGTCTCGCACTGCTTCCACCTTACGTTCAGATATTTGCAACCCCAATGGACTGATCATTACTCCCAAGAACTCCACACTATACACCCCAAACTCACACTTGCTGAGTTTCACAAAGAGGCTATGTTCTCGCAACCTGTCCAATACCTTACAAACATGTTCCACATGACAGTTTTCCTCCATCGAGTACACCAGGATGTCATCTATGTACACGACTACAAACAAGTCAATGTACTCTTTCAACACATCATTAATCAGGAACTGAAATGCCGCTGGGGCATTGCAGAGCCCAAACGGCATAACTAGATATTCGTATAGTCCATACCTTGTCTTGAAAGCCGTCTTCCACTCGTCCCCCTCTCTAACCCTTACCAGGTGATAAGCCCCTCGCAAGTCCAAGCGAGTATAGATCACGGCTTCCCTCACCTGATCGATCAACACGGTGATTAGGGGGAGAGGATAACGGTTTCGGATGGTATTTTTGTTCAAGACGCGGTAGTCCACACATGCCCTCAAATCCCCATTGGCTTTTGCTATGAAGAAAAGGGGAGAGGCTGCGGGGGAACGAGAAGGTCTTATAAAGCCAATGCTCTCATAGTGAGTGATGTACTCCCTTAAATGAGCAGTTTCAGGTACAGACAACGCATACACACGACATGTAGGAATCACTGCCCCATCAATCAAATCAATCCTACAGTCATAGGCCCTATGCGGCGGTAGCTTCTCGGCTCTACTTTCGCTAAAGACATCCTGATAGGTTTCATATTGTTTCGGAAGTACTACCTCCTTCTCTGCCGCTGTAGCCACCATAAATTGCAAAGCTAATACTGCCCCTGGAGAAGATACATAAGGCACCAAATGTTCCTTGCAATTCCCTGAAGAAAAAAGCACTGTACGGGATTTCCAGTCAATGGAAGGATTATGATATGTGAACCATGGCATTCCCAATATTATTTCATATTGTGGAGCATCTATGATGTTCAATTCCACTTTCTCCACGTGTCTCCCTTCTGATACCTCTATAGACAACTCCACCTCAGCTGTTTTCTCGGTTATGAGACCCGATTTAATGGGCTGCCCATCGACCGCTAAAACCTCCTCGGGATTGCCTCGGGGTACTCTAGGTAACAACAGACGGTTCACCAACCCATTGTCAATAAAATTCCCGGTCGCCCCGGAGTCCAACATTACCATTACAGAATGGGTTTTGTTCTCGCACTCCAAGGACATCTCTAACACCAAATGGGACTCAGTTTCCCCTATCCCAGAGGATGACAAGGAGGTAAGCTTCCAATCGGGGATCTCTTCAGCCTTAGGCAATGACGATTGTACTTCTTCCTTTTCCCTTGCTGTGCTAGAAGCAGCCACCCTTTGATTCTTATTCCAAGTATTAGTGGTCTTGGGTTTTGAAGGGCATTCTCTTACGTAGTGTCCATTCTTTCCACAATACATACAGAGACCTTGGACTCTTCTACTTTCTCTCTCAGTTTTTGATAAAGGGGGCCTAATAGCTCCTATTTCCATTGGCTCTACCCCTGTCTCAGCAGAACCCGTAGCTCTAGAAGGAAATCCTGCATTACGGGCATAGCCCCTGTCCCACTTCCTTCTATCCCCACTCCTCTCAGTCAAACGACCATCCAATCGCAAAACCAGATTCACCATATCTATACAAGTAGTTGGCTGTGGGTCAATGTGCGCCACTGCATCCTTCAGTTCATCTCTTAAACCCTGATAAAACAGGGACATTCTTTTACCCTCTGGCCATTCTGTTTCAGCTACTAAGCGATTGAAAGTAGTTAAATAAGTTATCAAATCGCTTCTCCCCTGACGCAATGACAACAACTCTTTATCCGCACTGAAATTGGTGGCCCTTCTGTCAAAAACTTTCTCAAACTCCTCCCTGAACATATTCCAGTTGGACAGCATGGCATCGTCATTTTTGACTAATGGCACAGCCCAATTGGCAGCATCCCCCACCAAGTATGACAGGGCAAACGCCACCCTAGAGTGATTTGTAGGAAAAGACGCCGGCTTACAAGAAAAATGCAGCATAATCTGCGTCATGAAAGCCTGTGTTTTGCGTGGATCCCCCCCATATCGTTCAGGAGTAGCTAAAGGAATAGGGGGAGGAACAGTAACTTGAATCTGCGATGCCCCCGAAGAAAAAGGGTTCTTGGACAATTGTTCAACCCTATCCTTCAGAGCAACCGCTTCAGCTTTGGACGCCACTAGTTCTTGCTGAACCAAAACCAAAGCCCTCAACACATCATCCAAGGTGGCCATATGTACCCCAACCGGACCAGGCAGTATGCAATTCGTGGGTTCGTAATTCTGTCAGACTCCACACTGCAGGATCCGGATGATGCACATAAACTCCACCTCCCGATCTCACCAACACACTGGTAAACAAGCATTTACAATGCAACGGTTTCGCCTTCGGAAAAGTTAGAGCTATTGGCATTGTAAATGACAAACTTTTTATTTATGTGTTGGTTTTGAAAACAGATAAATATATGGCATTGTCATTTACAATGCCAATAGCTTACTCTGTCGCAAATGCGAGACGTATTGCATTTGCACACACACACACCCACACAAGAGCCCCACACACACACAAGAGCCCCCCACACACACACGAGGCCCACACACACACCACACAAGAGCCCCCTACACAGACCACACAAGAGCCCCCCCACACACCACACAAGAGCCCCCCCACACACACACGCAAGAGCCCCCCCCACACACACGCAAGAGCCCCCCCCCACACACACACGCAAGAGCCCCCCACACACATGCAAGAGCCCCCCACACATGCAATAGACCCCCACACACGCAAAAGCCCCCACACACGCAAGAGCCCCCCACAGACACAAGAGCCCCCCACGCACACGCAAGATTCCCCCACACGCAAGAGCCCCCCACACACACGAGCCCCCCACACACAAGAGCCCCCCACACACAAGAGCCCCCCACACACAAGAGCCCCCCACACACACGCAAAGAGCTCCCCAAACACACGCACAGAGCCCTCTGCTCCATTTGCATCAGGTGTGAGGCTCCTGACTGCTGACAGCCAGGAGACTCCAACAAAAGGAGGCTTATGACCTGCTATAGGCATTGTAAATGACAATGCCATTTATTTATGTTTTAAAAACAAAAGCATAAATAAAAATAATGTCATGAGCAATGCCAATAGCTCTAACTTTAAGAATGCCGAGACCATTGCATTGTAAATGCTTGTTCCCTTTTGGCGGCATCTATGTAATTGGTACACAAGCTCCTCCCGCTGCCAGTATTAGAATAAACCCTGTGGATTGAATGGGCATGAAGTCTCATCTCTCCTTTCACCTACCTGACCTTGTGTGATTTGAGTGTAGGGGCGCTGTATTGTACAACGCTTAAAACCCCAATATTCCTAATCTGGCGCTTTTCAAAACCACCAGACACAATGAACGCACCTGAACGCCTTGAAGTGAACCACTTTGCAGGATGAGCTATGAAGGAACTTGATCCCGTCACCGGGAGGAGGATGTATGGTCAGTCGGGATGCCCTATGGTCCAGGTTTGGCACGTTCCAGGAATGGAAGTCCATCACTACAGTGCTGTCATCAGGGACATTTTAAGGATTTTGGGGGCTCTGGGCCAAACATATTTTTGGGGACCCTGTTTGGAACATCTTGGATTTATGATCCAGTTTCAGGTAGTTCGTGCCCTCTTTGGCCAGATCACTGACAGTGCACAGGGGCACTCGTCCAAATTCAAAATGTGTGTTTATATGTAATATTCGGAGACAGTGAGGTGTATTTAGAATATCGTAACATAGCAGCAGCTCACACATAAGAGGGTGCAGTGGGTTCGGTTTCACATCTCAGGGGGTTCAGTGGTACTGATCCCCCACGAGCTCCAGGGAATTGTGGGTCCCAGGCTTCCTTAAGTAGTCTTCAGGCTTATGGACCGATAGCATGAGGGAGTCTCCGAGACACAGAGGGTGAAAGCGAATGAGAGCAAAAGAGTGAGGAAGAGAGGTAGGGAGAGAGGGGGTACGGAGAGTGTGAGGGAAGAAGAGAGGAAGGGAGGGGGGCAGGTGAGAGAGGGAGGGGCGGAGGGAGAGAGGGAGAGATGGGGAGAGGGGGAGAGGGGGAGAGAGGGAGGGAGAGAGGGAGAGCGAGAGGGAGTACAGAGAGGGGGGTACGGAGAGTGTGAGGGAGGAAGAGAGGAAGGGAGGCAGGGGGGAGAGAGGCAGGGAGAGAGGGAGGGAGAGAGGGAGGGAGAGAGGGAGGGACGGAAGGGGGAGGTAGAGGGAGAGATGGAGAGAGGGAGAGAGAGACGAGGGAGGGAGAGAGAGAGGGACGGGGGAGAGAGGAAGGCAGCGAGGGGGGGAGAGGGAGGCAGCGAGGGAGAGGGAGGGACAGAGAGGGAGGGGGCGGGACAGAGAGGGAGGGAGAGAGGAAGGCAGGGAGGGAGAGAGGGATGGACGGAGGAAGGTAGAGAGACGAAGGGTGGTAGAGAGAGGGACGGACGGAGAGAGGGAGGGATGGAGAGAGGTAGTGAGGGAGAGGGGGTGGGGTGGGAGGTGGAGAGGGAGGGAGGTGTTGAGAGAGGGGGACTGGAGAGAGGAATGGAAGAAAAGAGGGACGGAGGGAGGAAAGGAGGGAGGGAGGGGAGGGAGGAAGAAAGGGAGGGAGGAAGAAAGGGAGCGAGAGAGGAAAGGAGGGAGGGATGATGAGTAGGAGGGACAAAGAGAGGCAGGGAGGGAGGCTGGGAGGGAGAGAGGAAGGAGGGAGGGAGAGAGAGGGGGAGACGAAGGGAGGGAAGAAAAGAGTTAGGGAGGCAGAGGAAGGGATGGAGAGAGAGTAAGAAAAAGAAAGAAGGAGAAATAGCAATGAAGTGAGAGGGGGGCTCTACACACAAGGGAAATGAAGAGACGGTCTCATGGTAGCCAAGAACAGTGGCCGCTAGCTGAGGAGTGAAGAGTCCGGATGCAGATACAGAGGTAGGAGAGAGGTGATCTGTCCCCTAGCCAAGTCCGATGCAGTACATCTAGGATCAGCTCCAATGAATGGAGCCCCGCGGCAGGCAAGCTGCGGCAGGAACCAGGCGGCATTCCGACCCCGAAGGCTCGTATTGGAGACCTGCGAAGAGGCAACTATGGCGGGACTGTGCCGCTGTGCCCCCAACATTGGAGTGGTAGCGCCACGCAGCCATGTCCCCCTGCCCAGCCATCACTCACCGGGCGTCTCTCGGGGGACTCCAGCACTCTACCGCTCGGCTTCTCTGGTCATCTCTGCTCCCCTCGCAGCCCTGGGCCCTCTCTTCACTACGGGAGCCCCGGAAGAGGCCAGGAACAGTGCTGCGTCCGCCGGTCACCACAATGCAGCCGGCAGCTCTCCTCTCAGCGCGGGGCTCCCCTTCTCGCACTGGGAGCCCCTCAGGACAATGGCCACCCTTCTTCTCGCATCCGCGGCGGCTTCCCCAGCAGTTCCGGTCTCCCTCTCCACACGGGAGACCGGCAACGAACCACCAGCAGGCTTCCCCCGGGCAGGGGGAAGCGGAAATGGCCGCCTCGAGGCCCCGCCCACGTCGCACCACTGCGTGCCTGGCTTCCTGCGCTGAGGGCCGCCAATGGCAGCGCGGCCCTTGGCAGGGAGGCGGGCGCAGCTCCTCTTGCTCGATCTCCGGGCCAGCGGCGGTGAAATCAACACGGAGCAATGCCGGGTGGGCACCGGCCTCCAATAATTAAATAAAAACGGGGTGGCACCCGTAAATAAAAATATAACAAGCGGGAGGGGGCGGGAAAGGGGGAGGAGAGACGCTGACGACGGAAGGCGGGTGCCGGCAATGCCGGACCAGACACGGGGGCGTTCCCGGCGTCGCGTGACGTCGGCAAAAGCCAAAGAATCTCGGGAACGCCCCCGTGTCTGGTCCGGCATTGACGGACGCCTCTCTGTTCCAATGGCTAGCCTCCATTTATGGAGCTAGCCAATGAAGCAGAGAGGCGGGTTAAAGTCACCCATACTAGAAACTACAGATTTCGCTGGAGGAGGAGCCTAACGGCTCCGCCCCCCAGCGAAACCTAAAAACACAGTGGGTTCGAGCGATAGGGCGAGGGAAAAAACAGGAGACCAAGGAAGGGAAAGGAAGGGGGCTGCTGGGAAGGGATGGCTGAAAGACAAGAAAAAACAGTGCACTGGTTATAACTGGTCACTTCGAACCCTCTGTCGCTATACCTCTTTTGATACTTATTTTAAAGGGTTCACCTTTCTTGAATCAACGCTCTCCTCCTCCTCCCAGTACCATGGGTGTTTATAACCTCCTCCCTGTACAATGGTTGTGTATGTGTCTGCACCAATTTCCTAAGGAATATAAACAACAATTAGTTCTAACTCACCCCTAGAAGGAAGGTAAAAACTATTGGTATCGTGACAGTACCTACCCCTCCTTGAATAGAGTGTGCCTTAAATAAACGTGTAATAATTCCACCAATTACGTGTTGTCAAATCAAAACAAAGTTATGCTCTTCCAAAGAGTATATCTGTGATGCCCATATATACAATGTTCTCCTTCAGGAATACGGCAAGACGTAGCATCCAACTACTGTCTTCCGCTCCCTTTTTAACAAACTCCAAATGTCTTCCAAAAATCCAACGCTCCAAACACGGCAAGATGTAGGCCTTCCCACTATCTTCCGCTTTGGCAATTATCTCAAAAGACACTAGTGCCGTACTTCGTAGCGGCAGTGCGCAGAAGGCTGGCTCCACTACACTCCGCTCTCCGGCGAGGACACAAACAAGGATTCCTATACCAGTCTAAGCAATCAGCTTTTTACGGTCTCAGCATCACAGTTTTAACATTCACAACAACGCGTTAACATCACGCGCTGCGTGTAAACTCACAGCACCAAAGACGCTTCCCTTTCGGTCCGCTCTTCCTCCGTGGCTCTTCCCTCAGCTTTCCGTCCCGATGATGAATTGCCAGTATGACCGGCTGGAGATAAACAAAGGTACGGGAAACTCTGTTCCCGTTTCCACAGGCAGACGAACAAAACCCTCTGCAAGAATTGCGAGTTCCAAAATCACTCGCGCTGGAGCCAGAAAACAAACGGACAAAAACTTCTCTGATTTACGATCCCAAGAGAAGACAGGAAACAAAGTCTTGCTAGAAACAAAGCGCACTGTAGGTCACAAAATTACGAACAGGAAGCAATGAGTCCACCTGTCTTTTATAGGACCCCGCCCCCTGTATAGGCATTATGGGAGTTGTAGTTCCTTGACTTTAGGTAGGCGCCTTGGCAGATCCTGACACTAAGCGCCATAACACGAGCCGAGCCAGAGCCAAGTGAAGGGATAGTCTGGCTCTAAGCACATTAACACGAGCCGAGCCAGAGCCAAGTAAAGGGATAGTCTGGCTCTAAGCGCCATAACACGAGCCGAGCCAGAGCCAAGTGAAGGGATAGTCTGGCCCTAAGCGCCATAACACGAGCCGAGCCATTATTATTATTATTATTAAAAAAGATTTGGTACCGCGCACATACACCAATTGGTTTCTTGGCGCTCGAGACCGGGTGGGAGGAGAACATTCAGGGGCCGGGCAGCTAGCCATGCGCCAAACGGAACAGGTAAGTTTTTAAAGAGTTTCGAAAGCAACGATAGTCGGTAGACAGACGGATGGCAAGAGGGAGGGAATTCCAGGTAGCCGGAGCAAGGAAGGAGAAGCAAGCTCCTCCATGTTTCTTGCGGTTAAACCTAGGGGTGATCAGAAGGTTGTGAGCCGAGGATCTGAGGTGACGGGAAGGGACATAGGCAAGTAAACAGGAAGAAATAAAGGCAGGAGCGCATGAAAACAGGGATTTGAAAATGATGCAGGCCATTTTAAAAACACACCGCTGTGCAACTGGGAGCCAGTGTAAAGTTTTCAGCAAAGGGGTGACATGCTGATGTTTGGGCTGCCGAAAAATTAGTCTGGCTGCCTGATTCTGGACCAGTTGAAGTCGGGAAAGATGGCAGGCAGGGACCCCCACGTATAGACAGTTGGCATAATCTAGACGTGAGGTGATGAGGGCCAAGATAACAAGAATAAGGGCCTCTTGAGATAGAAACCTGCGAATCTTCCCGATTCGGCGGAGGTGGAAAAAACAAGCCGAAGTGACGGTGTTAATGTGAGGCCGCATTGAGAGGTCACTAGAAATAGTGACCCCCAAGCTCTTCACTGTGTTCACTGGACAAGGAGGGGAACCCAAAGCTACAGGCCAGAAGTTGGGAGACCAGGGAGTAAGAGAACCACCGGTCACCACCAGCTCCGTTTTACTGGGGTTGAGCTTAAGTTGACTAAGGTTCATCCACTCATAGATGAAGAGCATGGCATTTTGAAAATTAGAACAGGAGGAGGGAGAAGAATTGAGAGGAAAAATAAGCTGCAGATCATCTGCATAGTTAAAAGCAATAAGTGAAAACTGACGAAGGGAGACAAGAAGGGGCTGCATATAAAGATTGAATAGAAGCGGGGATAAAGCAGAACCCTGGGGGACACCACAGGAAAGAGAGGATAGAGGGGCAGAAAAGGAAGAAAGCCGGACAGATTGAAAACGAGAATGAAGAAAAGATACCACCCATGACAGGGCCAAGCCAGAAATGCCAGCGTTTCTGACACGGTCGACCAAGATACCATGGTCGACCGTGTCGAAAGCGGCTGAGAGGTCTAAGAGTACAAGGGCCTGGGACAGATTCCTGTCAGCTCCCTGTTTCAGTGTGTCCATGACTGCCACCACAACTGCCTCAGTGGAGTGGGCGGGTCTAAACCCAGCCTGTCGGTCGTCGAGGAAATGAGTTTCCTCGATAAAGGCACTGAGGCAGCGGGTGACATAGGTCTCTAAGACCTTTCCTAAGTAAGGGAGGAGGGAGATGGGGCGGTAGTTGGCTAACGTGGAGGGATCAAGGCCCGGTTTTTTTAAAATGGGAACCACCACAGCGCTTTTAAAAGCATTAGGGACAGAGCCTGACAGAAGAGATTGATTTAAGAGATCAAGAGGGGGACCGGGGCAAGCCGCGAAAGCAGCTCTTAAGATGGACGTGGGGCAGTAATCGTTAGGCGAGCCGGAGCTCACCGTCTGAAGCAATGAGAGAAAAGTATCCAGGGAGATAGGGGGAAATTTAGAGAACGAGTGGGGATTCGGGGGGGGAGAACAGAATCATGAGGCAGAGTAGTGAGGGGAATGTTATTTTTAATCGCAGAAATTTTGTCGGAAAAAAAAGAGTTAAGAGAGTTACACAGGGCTTGTGTGGGAAGGGGCTGAGGGGTGACCCGATCAGGAAGGGAGAGCTCAGCTACAATAGAAAAAATTTCTTTGGTCTTGGATGCCGAGGTCAAGACCTTCTGAGAGAAATAAGATAGTTTGGCCGAGATGATCGACCGTTTATAAGCCTTTAATAAATCAGAATACGTAACTTGGAGTAGAGGGTCATAATTCCGCCGCCAACGGCGCTCAGCCTGTCTAAGGCGGAGTTTATCCGCCTTAAGAGTGGAGGTAAACCAGCGCTGGGCGTCGTGGGGGCGTTTGGACTTAACAGTTTTGATGGGGGCAACGACATCACAGGCAGAGGACAGCCATTGATCAAGAGAGGTAGCTTGGGAGTCCAAGTCATAATAGTCAGGGAGAGATGATGAAGCAAGAATAGAGTGGAAATGGGGAATGTCAGCATGTTTCCAATTTCGAACCTGAAGGTTATGGGGGATCGGAGGACGGGTAGGCAAAAGTAAATGCAAGGGAAAGGAAATAAAAAAGTGATCAGACCAGGGGCAAGGATAGACCAAGGGAGAGGGAATGTCGAGGTTAGTGGACCAGATCTGATCTAGTGTGTGGCCTTTATTGTGTGTGGCCACGAAGATGTGTTTGGAGAAATTTAAACCAAGCAGTGAGTCAGTGAACTCACGGGAGAGGGAGGATTCCTGGGGGTCTGAGGGCCAGTAGTTGAAGTCGCCCGCCACCAAAACCCTGGCGGAATTGATGGCAATTTGCGAGATCATACTACTAAATAAGGATGGGAAGAGAGGCGAGTTGCCAGGGGGACGGTAAACTAATATACAGATAAATGAGGTATTGGGAGAGGTAAATTTCAGTGTAAGGATGTCCGTATTAGCTATGGGTGGAGTGGAAAGGGTAGTGAACTGTAAGTGAGAGCGAATGATAGCAGCGACTCCGCCGCCAGGTCTGCCAGGGTTTCTATCAGAATGGAGAATATAGTAGCCTGCAGGGATGGCGGCCAAGATGTCAGGGTAAGAGTCAGCATTTAACCAAGTTTCCGTGAGGAGTAAGATGTCGATAAGACCTCCATCTAGGAGTTGGAATATGTCTAACTGATGTTTAGGGAGTGAACGAGTATTGAGATAAAGTAATGTGAGAGAGTCACTACCACTAGGACTAGGCAAAGTCAGCCGAGGTGCAGCAGAGGGAGGTGAGGAAGTGGGAAGGGAAGGTGAGGAAGGAATTATAAGCGGGGGAGAGGATAGAATGTTATTTCCTCGGATGGTAGCTATAGCACGGGGAGCAAGGAGGACATGATGGGAAAGGGCACGAAGGGCCTGAGAGGAATACACCAGACGTTGAGCAGCATGCCTGGCCCCTGGCCTCGATCGGCCGCGGACGGGCGCAGACGGGCTTGACTTATGCGCGACTTCGGCGCGAAGTCGGCGCTCCCGCTGCGCTCGTCCGCTGCGCTTCCTCCAGATGGCCATTTAAGCCGTCCAACGTGAGACACTAGGCCGCTCACCTGTGCGGTCTGGAGGCAGGGCGGAAGTGCCGGAAAGCGGAAGTGGCGCTCTTGCAGGGACCCTCCGCAGCAAACGGCACACAGCCGGGGCGGACCGGGGTCAGGAGCGGGTGAGTAGCGGTAGGCAAATGAGCGTCACCACATGAACGCAAGCGCTATCAGACTTAGCGCGAACAACAGAGATTAAAACACGAGCGCTGAAGCTAGTAATCAGCTTCAGAGCTCCAAGCATTAAAATGCCAAAAGGGCTACAGCTCAGCATCAAGTGAAGGGATAGTCTGGCTCTAAGTCCCATAACATGAGCCGAGCATGAGCCAAGTGAAGGGATAGTCTGGCTCTACGCGCCATAACACGAGCCAAGCCAGAGCCAAGTGAAAGGATAGTCTGGCTCTAAGCGCAGTAACACGAGCCGAGCCAGAGCCAAGTGAAAGGATAGTCTGGCTCTAAGCACCATAACACGAGCCGACCAGAGCCAAGTGAAGGGATAGTCTGGCTCTAAGCGCCTTAACACGAGCCGAGCGAAGTGCAGGGATAGACTGGCTCTAAGCGCAGTAACACGAGCCGAGCCAGAGCCAAATGAAGGGATAGACTGGCTCTAAGCGCCATAAAATGAGCCGAGATAGAGCCCAGTGAAGGGATAGTCTGGCTCTAAGCGCCATAACACGAGCCAAGCCAGAGCCAAGTGAAGGGATAGTCTGGCTCTAAGCGCAGCAACACGAGCCGAGCCAGAGCCAAGTAAAAGGATAGTCTGGCTCTAAGCACCATAACACGAGCCGACCAGAGCCAAGTGAAGGGATAGTCTGGCTCTAAGCGCCTTAACACGAGCCGAGCGAAGTGCAGGGATAGACTGGCTCTAAGCGCAGTAACACGAGCCGAGCCAGAGCCAAATGAAGGGATAGACTGGCTCTAAGCGCCATAAAATGAGCCGAGCTAGAGCCCAGTGAAGGGATAGTCTGGCTCTAAGCGCCATAACACGAGCCAAGCCAGAGCCAAGTGAAGGGATAGTCTGGCTCTAAGCGCAGTAACACGAGCCGAGCCAGAGCCAAGTGAAGGGATAGTCTGGCTCTAAGCGCAGTAACAGGAGCCGAGACAGAGCCAAGTGAAGGGATAGTCTGGCTCTAAGCACAGTAACAGGAGCCGAGCCAGAGCCAAGTGAAGGGATAGTCTGGCTCTAAGCGCAGTAACACGAGCCGAGCCAGAGCCAAGTGAAAGGATAGTCTGGCTCTAAGCACCATAACACGAGCCGAGCCAGAGCCAAGTGAAGGGATAGTCTGGCTTTAAGCGCCGTAACACGAGCCGAGCCAGAGCCAAGGGAAGGGATAGTCTGGCTCTAAGCGCAGTAACACGAGCCGAGCCAGAGCCAAGTGAAAGGATAGTCTGGCTCTAAGAGCAGTAACACGAGCCGAGCCAGAGCCAAGTGAAAGGATAGTCTGGCTCTAAGCACCATAACACGAGCTGAGCCAGAGCCAAGTGAATGGATAGTCTGGCTCTAAGAGCAGTAACACGAGCCGAGCCAGAGCCAAGTGAACGGATAGTCTGGCTCTAAGAGCAGTAACACGAGCCGAGCCAGAGCCAAGTGAAAGGATAGTCTGGCTCTAAGAGCAGTAACACGAGCCGAGCCAGAGCCAAGTGAAGGGATAGTCTGGCTCTAAGCGCAGTAACACGAGCCGAGCCAGAGCCAAGGGAAGGGATAGACTGGCTCTAAGCGCCATAACATGAGCCGAGCCACAGCCAAGTGAAAGGATAGTATGGCTCTAAGAGCAGTAACACGAGCCGAGCCAGAGCCAAGTGAAGGGATAGACTGGCTCTAAGCGCCGTAACACGAGCCGAACCAGAGCCAAGTGAAAGGATAGTCTGGCTCTGAGCGCCATAACACGAGCCGAGCCAGAGCCAAGTGAAGGGATAGTCTGGCTCTAAGCGCAGTAACATGAGCCGAGCCACAGCCAAGTGAAAGGATAGTCTGGCTCTAAGAGCAGTAACACGAGCCGAGCCAGAGCCAAGTGAAAGGATAGTCTGGCTCTAAGCGCAGTAACACGAGCTGAGCCAGAGCCAAGTGAAAGGATAGTCTGGCTCTAAGAGCAGTAACACGAGCCGAGCCAGAGCCAAGTGAAAGGATAGTCTGGCTCTAAGAGCAGTAACACGAGCCGAGCCAGAGCCAAGTGAAAGGATAGTCTGGCTCTAAGAGCAGTAACACGAGCCGAGCCAGAGCCAAGTGAAGGGATAGTCTGGCTCTAAGCGCCATAACACGAGCCGAGCCAGAGCCAGAGCCAAGTGAAGGGATAGTCTGGCTCTAAGAGCCATAACACGAGCCAAGCCAGAGCCAAGTGAAAGGATAGTCTGGCTCTACACGCCATAACACGAGCCGAGCCAGAGCCAAGTGAAGGGATAGTCTGGCTCTAAGCGCAGTAACACGAGCCGAGCCACAGCCAAGTGAAAGGATAGTCTGGCTCTAAGGGCAGTAACATGAGCCGAGCCAGAGCCAAGTGAAAGGATAGTCTGGCTCTAAGCGCAGTAACACGAGCCGAGCCACAGCCAAGTGAAAGGATAGTCTGGCTCTAAGAGCAGTAACACGAGCCGAGCCAGAGCCAAGTGAAAGGATAGACTGGCTCTAAGCGCAGTAACATGAGCCGAGCCAGAGCCAAGTGAAGGGATAGTCTGGCTCTAAGAGCAGTAACATGAGCCGAGCCAGAGCCAAGTGAAGGGATAGTCTGGCTCTAAGAGCAGTAACACGAGCCGAGCCAGAGCCAAGTAAAGGGATAGTCTGGCTCTATGCGCAGTAACACGAGGCGAGCCAGAGCCAAGTGAAGGGATAGTCTGGCTCTAAGAGCAGTAACACGAGCCGAGCCAGAGCCAAGTAAAGGGATAGTCTGGCTCTATGCGCAGTAACACGAGGCGAGCCACAGCCAAGTGAAAGGATTGTCTGGCTCTAAGCGCCATAACACGAGCCGAGTCAGAGCCAAGTGAAAGGATAGTCTGGCTCTAAGCGCCATAACACGAGCCGAGCCAGAGCCAAGTGAAAGGATAGTCTGGCTCTAAGCGCAGTAACACGAGCCGAGCCACAGCCAAGTGAAAGGATAGTCTGGCTCTAAGAGCAGTAACACGAGCCGATCCACAGCCAAGTGAAAGGATAGTCTGGCTCTGAGCGCCATAACACGAGCCGAGCCAGAGCCAAATGAAGGGATAGTCTGGCTCTAAGCGCAGTAACACGAGCCGAGCCAGAGCCAAGTGAAAGGATAGTCTGGCTCTAAGAGCAGTAACACGAGCCGAGCCAGAGCCAAGTTAAGGGATAGTCTGGCTCTAAGCGCAGTAACACGAGCCGAGCCACAGCCAAGTGAAAGGATAGTCTGGCTCTAAGCGCAGTAACACGAGCCGAGCCACAGCCAAGTGAAAGGATAGTATGGCTCTAAGCGCAGTAACACGAGCCGAGTCAGAGCCAAGAGAAAGGATAGTCTGGCTCTAAGCGCCATAACACGAGCCGAGACAGAGCCAAGTGAAGGGATAGTCTGGCTCTAAGCGCCATAACACGAGCCGAGCCAGAGCCAAGTGAAAGGATAGTCTGGCTCTAAGTGCCATAACACGAGCCGAGCCAGAGCCAAGTGAAGGGATAGTCTGGCTCTAAGAGCCATAACACGAGCCAAGCCAGAGCCAAGTGAAAGGATAGTCTGGCTCTACACGCCATAACACGAGCCGAGCCACAGCCAAGTGAAAGGATAGTCTGGCTCTAAGAGCAGTAACACGAGCCGAGCCAGCGCCAAGTGAAGGGATAGACTGGCTCTAAGCACCATAACACGAGCAGAGCCAGAGCTAAGTGAAGGGATAGTCTGGCTCTAAGCATAGTAACACGAGCCGATCCACAGCCAAGTGAAAGGATAGTCTGGCTCTGAGCGCCATAACACGAGCCGAGCCAGAGCCAAGTGAAGGGATAGTCTGGCTCTAAGCGCAGTAACACGAGCCGAGCCAGAGCCAAGTGAAAGGATAGTCTGGCTCTAAGAGCAGTAACACGAGCCGAGCCAGAGCCAAGTGAAGGGATAGTCTGGCTCTAAGCGCAGTAACACGAGCCGAGCCACAGCCAAGTGAAAGGATAGTCTGGCTCTAAGCGCAGTAACACGAGCCGAGCCACAGCCAAGTGAAAGGATAGTATGGCTCTAAGCGCAGTAACACGAGCCGAGTCAGAGCCAAGAGAAAGGATAGTCTGGCTCTAAGCGCCATAACACGAGCCGAGACAGAGCCAAGTGAAGGGATAGTCTGGCTCTAAGCGCCATAACACGAGCCGAGCCAGAGCCAAGTGAAAGGATAGTCTGGCTCTAAGTGCCATAACACGAGCCGAGCCAGAGCCAAGTGAAGGGATAGTCTGGCTCTAAGAGCCATAACACGAGCCAAGCCAGAGCCAAGTGAAAGGATAGTCTGGCTCTACACGCCATAACACGAGCCGAGCCACAGCCAGGTGAAAGGATAGTCTGGCTCTAAGAGCAGTAACACGAGCCGAGCCAGTGCCAAGTGAAGGGATAGACTGGCTCTAAGCACCATAACACGAGCAGAGCCAGAGCTAAGTGAAGGGATAGTCTGGCTCTAAGCACAGTAACACGAGCCGAGCCACAGCCAAGTGAAAGGATAGTCTGGCTCTAAGGGCAGTAACACGAGCCGAGCCAGAGCCAAGTGAAGGGATAGTCTGGCTCTAAGCGCAGTAACACGAGCCGAGCCAGAGCCAAGTGAAGGGATAGTCTGGCTCTAAGCGCAGTAACACGAGCCGAGCCAGAGCCAAGTGAAGGGATAGACTGGCTCTAAGTGCCATAACACGAGCTGAGCCAGAGCCAAGTGAAAGGATAGTCTGGCTCTAAGTGCCATAACACGAGCTGAGCCAGAGCCAAGTGAAGGGATAGTCTGGCTCTAAGCACAGTAACACGAGCCGAGCCATAGCCAAGTGAAAGGATAGTCTGGCTCTAAGCGCCATAACACGAGCCGAGTCAGAACCAAGTGAAAGGATAGTCTGGCTCTAAGTGCAGTAACAGGAGCCGAGCCAGAACCAAGTGAAGGGATAGCCTGGCTCTACTCGCAGTAATACGAGCCAGAGCCAAGTGAAGGGATAGTCTGACTCTAAGAGCAGTAACACGAGCCGAGCCACAGCCAAGTGAAGGGATAGTCTGGCTCTAAGCTCCATAACACGAGCCGAGCCAGAGCCAAGTGAAGGGATAGTCTGGCTCTAAGCTCCATAACACGAGCCGAGCCAGAGCCAAGTGAAAGGATAGACTGGCTCTACGCTCCATAACACGAGCCGAGCCAGAGCCAAGTGAAGGGATAGTCTGGCTCTAAGCTCCATAACACGAGCCGAGCCAGAGCCAAGTGAAGGGATAGCCTGGCTCTACTCGCAGTAACACGAGCCAGAGCCAAGTGAAGGGATAGTCTGGCTCTAAGAGCAGTAACACGAGCCGAGCCACAGCCAAGTGAAGGGATAGTCTGGCTCTGCACGCCATAACACGAGCCGAGCCAGAGCCAAGTGAAGGGATAGTCTGGCTCTAAGCGCAGTAACACGAGCCGAGCCAGAGCCAAGTGAAAGGATAGTCTGGCTCTAAGAGCAGTAACACGAGCCGAGCCAGAGCCAAGTGAAAGGATAGTCTGTCTCTAAGCGCAGTAACACGAGCCGAGCCAGAGCCAGAGCCAAGTGAAGGGATAGTCTGGCTCTGAGCGCAGTAACACGAGCCGAGCCAGAGCCAAGTGAAAGGATAGTCTGGCTCTAGGCGCCATAACACGAGCCGAGCCACAGCCAAGTGAAGGGATAGTCTGGCTCTAAGTGCAGTAACAGGAGCCGAGCCAGAGCCAAGTGAAGGGATAGTCTGGCTCTAAGAGCAGTAACAGGAGCCGAGCCAGAGCCAAGTGAAAGGATAGTCTGTCTCTAAGCGCCATAACTCGAGCCGAGCCACAGCCAAGTGAAGGGATAGGCTGGCTCTAAGTGCAGTAACAGGAGCCGAGCCAGAGCCAAGTGAAGGGATAGTCTGGCTCTAAGCGCAGTAACACGAGCCAAGCCAGAGCCATGTGAAGGGATAGTCTGGCTCTAAGCGCAGTAACACGAGCCGCGCCAGAGGGAAGTGAAAGGATAGTCTGGCTCTAAGCTCCATAACACGAGCCGAGCCAGAGCCAAGTGAAAGGATAGTCTGGCTCTAAGAGCAGTAACACGAGCCGAGCCAGAGCCAAGTGAAAGGATAGTCTGGCTCTAAGCGCAGTAACACGAGCCAAGCCAGAGCCAAGTGAAAGGATAGTCTGGCTCTAAGAGCAGTAACACGAGCCGAGCCAGAACCACGTGAAGGGATAGTCTGGCTCTAAGAGCAGTAACAAGAGCCGAGCCAGAGCCAAGGAAAGGGATAGTCTGGCTCTAAGCGCTATAACACGAGCCAAGCCAGAGCCAAGTGAAAGGATAGTCTGGTTTTAAGCGCAGTAACACGAGCCGAGCCAGAGCCAAGTGAAAGGATAGTCTGGCTCTAAGAGCAGTAACACGAGACGAGCCACAGCCAAGTGAAAGGATAGTCTGGCTCTAAGAGCAGTAACACGAGCCGAGCCACAGCCAAGTGAAAGGATAGTCTGGCTCTAAGAGCAGTAACACGAGCCGAGCCAGAGCCAAGTGAAGGGATAGTCTGGCTCTAAGCGCAGTAACACGAGCCGAGCCACAGCCAAGTGAAAGGATAGTATGGCTCTAAGCGCAGTAACACGAGCCGAGTCAGAGCCAAGTGAAAGGATAGTCTGGCTCTAAGCGCCATAACACGAGCCGAGCCAGAGCCAAGTGAATGGATAGTCTGGCTCCAAGCACCATAACACGAGCCGAGCCAGAGCCAAGTGAAAGGATAGTCTGGCTCTAAGTGCCATAACACGAGCCGAGCCAGAGCCAAGTGAAGGGATAGTCTGGCTCTAAGAGCCATAACACGAGCCGAGCCAGAGCCAAGTGAAAGGATAGTCTGGCTCTACACGCCATAACACGAGCCGAGCATGAGCCAAGTGAAAGGATAGTCTGGCTCTAAGCTCCATAACACGAGCCGAGCCAGAGCCAAGTGAAGGGATAGTCTGGCTCTGCACGCCATAACACGAGCCGAGCCAGAGCCAAGTGAAGGGATAGTCTGGCTCTAAGCGCCATAACACGAGCCGAGCCAGAGCCAAGTGAAGGGATAGTCTGGCTCTAAGCTCCATAACACGAGCCGAGCCAGAGCCAAGGGAAGGGATAGTCTGGCTCTAAGCGCCGTAACAGGAGCCAAGCCAGAGCCAAGTGAAGGGATAGTCTGGCTCTAAGAGCAGTAACACGAGCCGAGCCAGAGCCAAGTGAAAGGATAGTCTGGCTCTAAGCGCAGTAACAGGAGCCGAGCCAGAGCCAAGTAAAGGGATAGATTGGCTCTAAGTGCAGTAACAGGAGCCGAGCCACAGCCAAGTGAAAGGATAGTCTGGCTCTAAGCGCAGTAACACGAGCCGAGCATGAGCCAAGTGAAAGGATAGTCTGGCTCTAAGCGCTATAACACGAGCCGAGCCAGAGCCAAGTGAAGGGATAGTCTGGCTCTAAGCGCAGTAACACGAGCCAAGCCAGAGCCAAGTGAAAGGATAGTCTGGCTCTAAGCTCCATAACACGAGCCGAGCCAGAGCCAAGTGAAAGGATAGTCTGGCTCTAAGCTCCATAACACGAGCCGAGCCACAGCCAAGGGAAGGGATAGTCTGGCTCTAAGCGCCGTAACAGGAGCCAAGCCAGAGCCAAGTGAAGGGATAGTCTGGCTCTAAGCGCAGTAACACGAGCCGAACCAGAGCCAAGTGAAGGGATAGACTGGCTCTAAGAGCAGTAACACGAGCCGAGCCAGAGCCAAGTGAAAGGATAGTCTGGCTCTAAGCGCAGTAACAGGAGCCGAGCCAGAGCCAAGTGAAGGGATAGACTGGCTCTAAGCGCAGTAACACGAGCCGAGCCAGAGCCAAGTGAAGGGATAGTCTGGCTCTAAGTGCAATAACACGAGCCGAGCCAGAGCCAAGTGAAGGGATAGTCTGGCTCTAAGCGCCATAACACGAGCCGAGTCAGAGCTAAGTGAAAGGATAGTCTGGCTCTAAGCGCAGTAACAGGAGCCGAGCCAGAGCCAAGTAAAGGGATAGACTGGCTCTAATTAAATTCATTCAAAACACCCAACTAGGCTGTGATGTGGTTGTTATGATAATGTGAATGGTGCTTTAACAAGTGTTTTTCTCATTTAAATTAATTATTTTTGTTACAGCGTGACATTGTGCACATCACCCTAGATGGGTGTTTTGAATGAATTTAATTCACTGTGGCTCAAGTGGTTGATGCAGTAATAAGAGTGACCCTGCATGATTTTGAGAAGTGCACACAAGCATGGATTGAAGCAGCACTTTAAGACAGTAGTGGAAATTCGATGCTTAGCATTTTTTTTGTTTCTTTCCCTCCTGTTTCTTCTTTTCTCTCCAAATAGGTGGAATTTTTCTTTTACAGAAGGAAGGAGGATGAGTATGCATACATCCGGTAGGAGGTACGAGGTCCCAGGCCTTCCCAAGAGATCAAACACGTCCCTGTGCTTACATAAGTAAGAGTAGATCTAGACAGATGCATCATTCACCCTGGCTGGGATTTTCCTTCTTTACACCCTGCTAGTAATGCTGCTTTCTTTAGTTGCATCCGTCTCAGGGCTTAATTTGTGCCGGTGCTTTCCGGTGCTTAGCACCGGCACTTATTTATGAGGGCCGGGTCTATACTAGATTGCCACTGCCGCCAACTTACATTCAACAGCGTGCGTCAAAAAATGAATACAATCGGGTTTTCATAAGATTCGCAGTGCGCTCTCACTCTGTCGCCCGTGAAGAGCTGAGCTGTGCCTTCATTTTGTGTTGCGATGGGTGGGGGTCTCTGATTGGGCTGAATTTGGTAATGTCTGACTGTGACAGGCGGGGCGGCAGCTTGCGTGCATGCGTGCGTAACCTTTTTTAAAAGCCACCGCACGCCGCAAGCCCTCCTTATCATCAGGAAGTCCGGCACTATTAATTGAGCAAGGAAAGGAAAGATCCCTGCGGCTGGGACCCTCATGGAGGAGCCGGCCTCTCCTAGCTCTCTGCTCTAACAGAACTACGGGAATATCAGCCGAGTCATCACCTATAGAGATCCTTATCGTACACAGAAGAAGGTGGGCGAGCTACAATATGCACTAGACTAGTCTGAGGCCAGGAGAGGTCACAAACTGGTTATTTTTTAGTATAATCAACTTTTGAACTTCGTTATAGTAAAATTTTTATTGTGTACATGGGCGTTGTCACTCGTAACTGACAGTGTGTGTGACTGTGTGTCAAATGAATCGTGCAAAATCATGCAATCAACAAGCACGATGTATTACTTTATATTGATACTTTATATTGATTCCCGCGGCGGGACCGGGTTCAGCCAGGGGGGGGGGGGGGGTCTGAGCTCATTACTCTTGTGCATGCACTCCCAGCACCGCCTGCTTTTAGAACTGCCGGTGCTGAGAGTGGAACCATCCCACTTAAAGCCCAGGGCAATGTGTATAAAAGTTAACATGCCCCCGCCCGCATGACCTGCAGCACTGTCGTGTGATTTGAAGTGAGGCCGGGATGCTCATTGCTGTCCATCCGAATTTACTTTGAAGGTTGTATTTATTTTATACATTTTTATATAGAGCAGGCTTTACCCGAAGGTCAGGTGTCAGAGCGCTTCACCAAAAACATTTCGTCTTTTAGAAATAAAGCCAACATTTGAAAGACTCCATCCTTTCCATTCAATTTTGTCACTTTTTATTTGTGAGAGGATTACAATGTCCCATAACTTGTGCATTTATTTGATGCATACTTGTTTATGTACTTGGGGTGAAGTTTAGAGGTTCAAATCATAGGGCTGCCATGGGTGGGGGTGGGAGGGGGTCGTTCACAGCAGCGGTCCCTGGGGGCCCACAGAGGTCACAGCAGTACACATTGCGGCTGCCATGGTTTTCGTGATGTGCATGCTTCCTGCACCCTCCTTGTGTGACACTTTTGTACAGGTCTGTTGTGGTGCCCCGGCTGTGCGTCCGTCTGCTTCCTGCACCCTCCTTGTGTGACACTTTTGTACAGGTCTGTTGTGGTGCCCCGGCTGTGTGTCTGTCTGCTTCCTGCACCCTCCTTGTGTGACATTTTTGTACAGGTCTGTTGCGGTGCCCCGGCTGTGTGTCTGTCTGCTTCCTGCACCCTCCTTGTGTGACACTTTGTACAGGTCTGTTGTGGTGCCCCGGCTGTGCGTCCGTCTGCTTCCTGCACCCTCCTTGTGTGACACTTTTGTACAGGTCTGTTGCGGTGCCCCGCTGTGTGTCTCTCTGCTTCCTGCACCCTCCTTGTGTGACACTTTGTACAGGTCTGTTGTGGTGCCCCGGCTGTGCGTCCGTCTGCTTCCTGCACCCTCCTTGTGTGACACTTTTGTACAGGTCTGTTGCGGTGCCCCGGCTGTGTGTCTGTCTGATCTCCAGTGCATAATTTGTGAAAAAATAAGTGCCAGGGCTCGCGTCAGGAGGCCTCTGCAGTTTCCAGCACCCATTATCCTGCCAGTGAGAGTACCAAGCCGGGTCCAGACTCCGGTTGTAAGACCACCGGCATGGGGAGGGGGGATATGGGGGAGAGGCAGCAGCTCCCTTTCATACTGATTAGATAGAATGTCCTGCCGAACCGGTGCAATTGAAAGTCAGGCTCACTTAAGGCCCACTGGCCGTAGCGTGCTGGTGCTGGCGCCACACTGACTAGCAGTACTACTGTACTGGCCTGGCCTGCGCTGCGCTGCTGCTGGTGGTGGAAAATGGAGGAAGTGGGTGGAGCCAGAGAAAAGTAGGTGTGGCCTCCGACAAAGATTTGAGCACCTGCACTTCAAATTTTACAAATTAAGCACTGATCCGTCTAATGACCGCAGCACATTTGCTTCATAATAGACTTCGACAGTCTCAATAAATGTATTGTAAACTTCCTTTGTGACGCTCTTGTGTTT
Source organism: Lissotriton vulgaris (assembly GCF_964263255.1). Lineage (NCBI taxonomy): Eukaryota > Metazoa > Chordata > Amphibia > Caudata > Salamandridae > Lissotriton > Lissotriton vulgaris. Next base: position 136,579 of record NW_028241570.1, read on the forward strand.
ACTGTGGACATGCATGAGGGAGAAATGAAATGGGAGGATCTGTTTCCACGGTTCCCTCGGGGACTACAGGGCGATAAGAAGGCGAGGAGTTCAGGTGAGGCCCTGTGAGCGAGCGGGGACTGGACTGACAAGCACTGACGCCGTAGAGAGACTCAGGGCCAGATGTAGGTGAAATAGATTTACCGATTTTTAATTACCGAATTTTACTGATTCGGTAATTACCGATTCGGTAATTTTACCGATTCGGTAAAATAATGCCCGCTACATACCTATCCCCTATTTACCGATCGGTAACGGCCCAAAATACCGATTTTTGGCCGTTACCGACCGACCTACATCTGGCCCTCAGTCCCTACAGTCTGACGTCCTGTGGTCCTAACGCACCGTTCTACTTACCAGCAGAACAACAATTCAGAGCCTGCAACCGGTTTATTAACAAACAGAAAAGAAATCAGAAATGTATGATTTATTAGCCGAGACTAAGCCTGATGTGCTGTTTCTGACTGAGACATGGCTGTCTGCCTCGTCTAACCCCACAATAGCTTCAGCCCTCCCCTCGGGCTGTTCTATTACAAGGAAAGCTCGGCCGGAAGGAGGGGAGGTGGCACTGCCATTATCAGTAAAGCAGGCTTAGCTTTACCTGCATTCCCATGGAGGAAATTGAAGGGGCGAAATGTTTAGGTTTTCAGGCGGCTTCGTCCCCCATCAGTGCCTCGCAGGAGTCCCCGTGTACCGACCCCCAGGACATGCGGGAGCGTTTTTAAAGTCCTTTGATCGTGTTATCGCACCTATGGCTCTCAGATTTAAACATTTCATCGTCCTAGGGGACTTTAATTTACATCTAGAGCGGTAGGATGTCCCAGAATCTCTCTCTGCTGGAATCCCGTGGGGGCGCTTAGTTTTGTACCATACATATCCCCCCAACCCCCCCCCCCCCCCCCCCCCCCCCCCAGAGAAAGGCCATACTCCTGACCAGGTCTTTTCAAACGGTTTGATTCAGACAGAGCCTCCTCCACCTCTGCTCCGGTCAGATCATTATCTTATTAGCTTGAGGCTACCTAAAGTATCAAAGTTGGTACAGGCTCATGTTAAGCAGCAATCTTTTATTTCCAGACCCTTCTACAAGATCATCCAAGATGCACTTAAGGAGGAATTAGACCTTCACCCACCTATGCTTACTGGTGGTATAGATGTGGATGCTGTAGCTCTGGTACAATGGATTGCACAAGGCACTTTGGCCTTAGCTCCTCCTACCCTGTTGTCATGTCCTACCGCCCAGGAACTCACACAGGACACGATGTGCATCGTACAGGTATTCTCTTTATTGGTTGGCTTACATCATGCATGTATCACGACCTCCTTCCTCGAGGTCCAGCTCCAGAATGTCTTCTCTCCCCACCCCTTGACCGGATGTGGTGTCCGGTGTCCCCTCGCCCCTGCGCTGTCCCAGGGTCCTAGTGCCCATGTCCTGGACAGGACACCCGTGACTTGCAAGAACAATCAGGTCCTCAGCTCGCTGGTGTAGTGACCCCCTCCGCCAGTGTAGGAAAGATTGCAAACGGCAGGAAAGAGCCTGGAGGAAGGACTTTAAGGCGGAAAACAAAAAGAACTATAAATAGGCCTTAAGAGGCCATCATAAAAAGATATATGCAGCTAAGAAGAGTTTCTTTGCCTCAAAGATTGATTGCGCGAAAAATAAAAGCAGAGAGTCTTTGACATTGTCAAAAGTTTTTCCAACCTAAGGCTGCAATTGGGGGCGCCTCCCCCTCTGATGAGTGGATTAGGAATTTAGCCGATTTCTTCTACACAAAGATAGTAACTATACAATCTGAGTTTGCTAGCCCAGACATTAAAGACGTGCCAGCTATTCAACAGGCTGGCCCCCAGTGCCAGATGGATGGGTTTTCCCTGTCCATCTTCCCGCCCATGCACCTAGAGACATCTTTGGCAATAATGAAGGGCAATAATGAAGGGCCTGAAATCTCGCCTGTAGATCCTTGCCTGGACAAATTCTTGGCCTATACGGCAGAGATTCTGAATCCGACTGTAAATCGTGTTTTGAACACATCCCTCCCTACCGGACAGGTCCCGGTCGGATGGAAGAGCGCAAAAATAATTCCTCTATAAAAAAACGCACGGCAGACCCCATGGTTTTCACTAACTATATACCAATTTCTCTTCTGTCGTTATTTGCAAAATGTAAACAGTTGAAAAATACGTCCACACAGTGCACAGCAATTTGGCAGAGAATAATAGTCTGTTTCATCCGAGCTAGTCCGGTTTTAGGCAGAATCTCAGCACTGAGTCAGCATTATTGGAGGTGTCTGAATCTATCAAGGAGACCCTAGACGCAGGTGGCAAAGCGGTTTTGGTCCTTTTGGACCTTTCCACGGCGTTCGACACCGTGCCCCATGGCCTCCTCCTTCAGAGACTGAGAGGGCGTGGGCTCGGGGGCACGGTGCGGAAGTGGTTTGCTTCCTTTTTAGAGGGTAGAAACCAGGAGGTCTGGTCACCCCTTTTCGTGGCCAGTGTGCCAACTTTGAGTGTGGGTGTGCCACAGGGCTCCATTTTGAGCCTTGTACTCTTTAATCTGTACATGGCCCCCCTAGCAACAGTGGCGGAAGAGAACGGGGTCTCAATAATATCGTACGCCGATGACACCCGACTTCTGTTCACCTGCAGGAAGGGTGAGGAGTTCAAAGGGGAGAAGATCAACAAGTGTCTAAAAGAAACCTTTGCGTGGTTTAAACATAACCATCTGAAATGTAATTCAGATAAATCTGAAATCATTTTTTTCGGCTCCCCTTGTTGAACGTCTGGGAACAATGGTGGCCCCAAGACCTGTCTCCTCCCCAGGCTGCGGTCAGGACTGTAAAGAACTTGGGAGTAAAAATGGATGATGCATTATCTATGGTATCACAGGTGCAGTCAGTAGTCGGAACCTTTTTGATCTCCTGAAGATGCATCGGAGGTTCCTATTTCTTTTACAGACCGAGCAGAGAAAAATGGTTATTCAGGCCCTTATCCTCTCAAGGCTGAATTATGCCAACATCCTCTACTTGGGCCTTCCGGAGTTCTTGCTTAACAAAGTGCAGGTAGTACAGAACACAGCAGCTAGGGCTGTTATGAGCCTAGGGTCCAGAGATTGGGCCTCTCGCCATCTCAGAGATCTGCACTGGTTACCGGTGCGTAGCAGGATCCGCTTCAAAGCTCGGGTTCTGGCCATTAAGGCCCTGCATGGGATAGGAGCAAAATACAACTCTAGAAGAGTTTCTTTTTATATACCTGGCAGATCATTAGGATCTGTCCACCGACATCTTATGGTCACCCCTAAACACTTTAAAGCTCGCAAAGGCGGTCGCTCTTTTCAAGTGCTAGTGGCTGGACTTTGGAATAAGCTGCCTCTGCCACTCAGGAAATTTACGAATTTGCTCGTTTTCAGGAAGCAATTGAAAACCTGGTTGTTTCAACAGATATCATAACCTTTTCGGTATCTTCTGTTTTTTTCTTCTTTCCCAGTTCTTTCTCCCCTTTTTTTAGGTCGAGCAGACGTACTCTCAATGCGTGAGCATTGAGAGTGTCTGCTCCAGACCTAATGTGGCCCGTATTTAGGAAAGTGGACACGACTCAGACGCTCGCTTTTGCAGTCTCAGTTTTGACCGCGGGAGCGCGCGTCTGAGCCGCGCTTGCGCAGATCAACTCACAGCCCCTGCTCACACACAGCCAGCCCCCACCCCTCTGCATACAAGCACACACACACAGGCGCGCACACACACACACACACACACACGCTGCCCCCCCCCTCCCCCTTCCCCTCCCCTCTCCCCTGCATACACACAGACACGCAAGCACGGAGCCCCACTCACCCGGACTTCTACTCGTCCCGCTCCGGGGCTGCTCACTCCGACGTAATACAGGCACAGGGACACCGGCACTCCGCTCCTTGGCTTCCCGGGCGGACGCCGGCTGCACGCAGGGCTCTCCTCTCTCTGCACCGGAGCCATGCGCCAGCCACTGCAGCCTGCCTCCTGGGAAGCTCCGGTCGCGTGTCCGGCCCCGCCCCCGTCCCAACAAAGGTTGCCTGGCTTCCTGTTGAAGCCGGGCTGCGGTGGTGAGTTTGCTTGTTTACTTTCGTTACAGTGGCAGCACCTAAACCCATATAGGTTGCAGGACAAGTGGAAGCAGGAAAAAAATGCAGCTTTGTACTTAGCTGAATAGTGAAGGACACAAATAATAACGAAACAGACCTCTTTTGTTTAATTTTACCAATTTCATTTGGCAAACGCTCCTTTCATGAAAAGCAAGGCCAGCTATAAAATATTTTTAGGAAACTTAAGGCAATTACATTACAAGATTTAAAAAACGAGTCACTAGACAGATGTGAAAATGTACACCAAGCCAAACAAGACATGCACCAAACTTCTCATTTTATGTCCAGCTGTGCTGGCAAGAGTTTTTGCTGGAACAAATTTAGGTGGAGAATCATTTTTTTGGGAAATATATTAACCGATTTAAGCAATTGAAAATCGGAATACTGCTCTACCATTCGGGACATTTTACATTGACACATCATTTCACCTAAACTTTTAAGGGCAGGGACTAAAACTTTGGACACCATATTTGACACAGCTATATGATATATGTTTGCAAAGAGCACTAGTCCACGGACACCTCTCATATAAACTGTACACATGTATCAGCTGATAGGTGTGGATGCAATTAACAAGCTTCCTTAGAGTACTCTGCTTCCTCTTCTGCTTTCACCACTGTGCTTCTCTCTTCTGCCGCTGTGCCTCTCTTCTGCTGCTGTGCCTCTCTCTTCTGCTGCTGTGCCTCTCTCTTTTGCTGCTGTGCCTCTCTCTTCTGCTGCTGTGCCTCTCTCTTCTGCTGCTGTACCTCTCTCTTCTGCTGCTGTGTCTCTCTCTTCTGCTGCGCCTCTCTTTTCTGCTGCTGTGCTTCTCTCTTCTGGTGTTGTGCCTCTCTTCTGCTGCTTCGCCTCTCTCTTCTGCTACTGTGCCTCTCTCTTCTGCTGCTGTGTCTCTCTCTTCTGCCGCTGTGCCTCTCTCTTCTGCTGCTGTGCCTCTCTCTTCTGCTGCTGTGCCTCTCTCTTCTGCCGCTGTGCCTCTCTCTTCTGCCGCTGTGCCTCTCTCTTCTGCCGCTGTGCCTCTCTCTTCTGTTGCTGTACCTCTCTTCTGCTGCTGTGCCTCTCTCTTCTGCTGCTGTACCTCTCTCTTCTGCTGCTGTGCCTCTCTTCTGCTGCTGTGCCTCTCTCTTCTGCTGCTGTGCCTCTCTCTTCTGCCGCTGTGCCCTCCTCTTCTGCTGCTGTACCTCTCTCTTCTGCTGCTGTGCCTCTCTCTTCTGCCGCTGTGCCTCTCTCTTCTGCTGCCGTGTCTCTCTCTTCTGCTGCTGTGTCTCTCTCTTTTGCTGCTGTGCCTCTCTTCTGCCGCTGTGCCCTCCTCTTCTGCCGCTGTGCCCTCCTCTTCTGCCGCTGTGCCTCTCTCTTCTGCTGCTGTGCCTCTCTCTTCTGCTGCTGTACCTCTCTCTTCTGCTGCTGTGCCTCTCTCTTCTGTTGCTGTACCTCTCTTCTGCTGCTGTGCCTCTCTCTTCTGCTGCTGTACCTCTCTCTTCTGCTGCTGTGCCTCTCTTTTGCTGTTGTGCCTCTCTCTTCTGCTGCTGTGCCTCTCTCTTCTGCCGCTGTGCCTCTCTCTTCTGCCGCTGTGCCCTCCTCTTCTGCTGCTGTACCTCTCTCTTCTGCTGCTGTGCCTCTCTCTTCTGCCGCTGTGCCTCTCTCTTCTGCTGCTGTGCCTCTCTTCTGCTGCTGTGCCTCTCTCTTCTGCTGCTGTGCCTCTCTCTTCTGCCGCTGTGCCCTCCTCTTCTGCTGCTGTACCTCTCTCTTCTGCTGCTGTGCCTCTCTCTTCTGCCGCTGTGCCTCTCTCTTCTGCTGCCGTGTCTCTCTCTTCTGCTGCTGTGTCTCTCTCTTTTGCTGCTGTGCCTCTCTTCTGCCGCTGTGCCCTCCTCTTCTGCTGCTGTACCTCTCTCTTCTGCTGCTGTGCCTCTCTCTTCTGCCGCTGTGCCTCTCTCTTCTGCTGCCGTGTCTCTCTCTTCTGCTGCTGTGTCTCTCTCTTCTGCTGCTGTACCTCTCTCTTCTGCTGCTGTGTCTCTCTCTTCTGCTGCTGTGCCTCTCTCTTCTGCTGCTGTGCCTCTCTCTTCTGCTGCTGTGCCTCTCTCTTCTGCCGCTGTGCCCTCCTCTTCTGCTGCTGCTGTGCCTCTCTTCTGCTGCTGTGCCTCTCTCTTCTGCTGCTGTGCCTCTCTCTTCTGCTGCTGTGCCTCGCTCTTCTGCTGCTGTACCTCTCTTCTGCTGCTGTACCTCTCTCTTCTGCTGCTGTGTCTCTCTCTTCTGCTGCTGTACCGCTCTCTTCTGCTGCTGTGCCTCTCTCTTCTGCTGCTGTGTCTCTCTCTTCTGCTGCTGTGCCTCTCTCTTCTGCTGCTGTGCCTCTCTCTTCTGCTGCTGTGCCTCTCTTCTGCTGCTGTGCCTCTCTCTTCTGCTGCTGTGCCTCTCTCTTCTGCCGCTGTGCCTCTCTCTTCTGCCGCTGTGCCTCTCTCTTCTGCCGCTGTGCCTCTCTCTTCTGTTGCTGTACCTCTCTTCTGCTGCTGTGCCTCTCTCTTCTGCTGCTGTGTCTCTCTCTTCTGGTGTTGTGCCTCTCTCTTCTGCTGCTGCTGTGCCTCTCTCTTCTGCTGCTGTGCCTCTCTCTTCTGGTGTTGTGCCTCTCTTCTGCTGCTGTACCTCTCTCTTCTGCTGCTGTGCCTCTCTCTTCTGCTGCTGTGCCTCTCTCTTCTGCTGCTGTGCCTCTCTCTTCTGCCGCTGTGCCTCTCTCTTCTGCCGCTGTGCCTCTCTCTTCTGTTGCTGTACCTCTCTTCTGCTGCTGTACCTCTCTCTTCTGCTGCTGTGCCTCTCTCTTCTGCCGCTGTGCCCTCCTCTTCTGCTGCTGTGCCTCTCTTCTGCTGCTGTGCCTCTCTCTTCTGCCGCTGTGCCTCTCTCTTCTGTTGCTGTACCTCTCTTCTGCTGCTGTACCTCTCTCTTCTGCTGCTGTGCCTCTCTCTTCTGCTGCTGTGCCTCTCTCTTCTGCTGCTGTACCTCTCTCTTCTGCTGCTGTGTCTCTCTTCTGCTGCGCCTCTCTTTTCTGCTGCTGTGCCTCTCTCTTCTGCTGCTGTACCTCTCTCTTCTGCTGCTGTGCCTCTCTCTTCTGCTGCTGTGCCTCTCTCTTCTGCTGCTGTGCCTCTCTCTTCTGCTGCTGTACCTCTCTCTTCTGCTGCTGTGCCTCTCTCTTCTGCTGCTGTGCCTCTCTCTTCTGCTGCTGTGCCTCTCTTCTGCTGCTGTACCGCTCTCTTCTGCTGCTGTGCCTCTCTCTTCTGCTGCTGTGCCTCTCTCTTCTGCTGCTGTGCCTCTCTCTTCTGCTGCTGTGCCTCTCTCTTCTGCTGCTGTGCCTCTCTTCTGCTGCTGTGCCTCTCTCTTCTGCTGCTGTGCCTCTCTCTTCTGGCGCTGTGCCTCTCTCTTCTGCCGCTGTGCCTCTCTTTTCTGCCGCTGGGCCTCTCTCTTCTGTTGCTGTACCTCTCTTCTGCTGCTGTGCCTCTCTCTTCTGCTGCTGTGTCTCTCTCTTCTGGTGTTGTGCCTCTCTCTTCTGCTGCTGCTGTGCCTCTCTCTTCTGCTGCTGTGCCTCTCTCTTCTGCTGCTGTGCCTCTCTCTTCTGGTGTTGTGCCTCTCTTCTGCTGCTGTACCTCTCTCTTCTGCTGCTGTGCCTCTCTCTTCTGCTGCTGTGCCTCTCTCTTCTGCTGCTGTGCCTCTCTCTTCTGCTGCTGTACCTCTCTCTTCTGCTGCTGTGCCTCTCTCTTCTGCCGCTGTGCCTCTCTCTTCTGCTGCCGTGTCTCTCTCTTCTGCTGCTGTGCCTCTCTCTTCTGCTGCTGTGTCTCTCTCTTTTGCTGCTGTGCCTCTCTCTTCTGCTGCTGTGCCTCTCTCTTCTGCTGCTGTACCTCTCTCTTCTGCTGCTGTGTCTCTCTCTTCTGCTGCTGTGCCTCTCTCTTCTGCTGCTGTGCCTCTCTCTTCTGCCGCTGTGCCCTCCTCTTCTGCTGCTGTGCCTCTCTCTTCTGCCGCTGTGCCCTCCTCTTCTGCTGCTGTACCTCTCTTCTGCTGCTGTGCCTCTCTCTTCTGCTGCTGTGCCTCTCTCCTCTGTTGCTGTACCTCTCTTCTGCTGCTGTGCCTCTCTCTTCTGCTGCTGTGTCTCTCTCTTCTGGTGTTGTGCCTCTCTTCTGCTGCTGTGCCTCTCTCTTCTGCCGCTGTGCCTCTCTCTTCTGTTGCTGTACCTCTCTTCTGCTGCTGTACCTCTCTCTTCTGCTGCTGTACCTCTCTCTTCTGCTGCTGTGCCTCTCTCTTCTGCTGCTGTGCCTCTCTCTTCTGCTGCTGTGCCTCTCTCTTCCGCTGCTGTGCCTCTCTCTTCTGCCGCTGTGCCTCTGTCTTCTGCCGCTGTGCCTCTCTCTTCTGCCGCTGTGCCTCTCTCTTCTGTTGCTGTACCTCTCTTCTGCTGCTGTGCCTCTCTCTTCTGCTGCTGTACCTCTCTCTTCTGCTGCTGTGCCTCTCTTCTGCTGCTGTGCCTCTCTCTTCTGCTGCTGTGCCTCTCTCTTCTGCCGCTGTGCCCTCCTCTTCTGCTGCTGTACCTCTCTCTTCTGCTGCTGTGCCTCTCTCTTCTGCCGCTGTGCCTCTCTCTTCTGCTGCCGTGTCTCTCTCTTCTGCTGCTGTGTCTCTCTCTTCTGCTGCTGTACCTCTCTCTTCTGCTGCTGTGTCTCTCTCTTCTGCTGCTGTGCCTCTCTCTTCTGCTGCTGTGCCTCTCTCTTCTGCTGCTGTGCCTCTCTCTTCTGCCGCTGTGCCCTCCTCTTCTGCTGCTGCTGTGCCTCTCTTCTGCTGCTGTGCCTCTCTCTTCTGCCGCTGTGCCCTCCTCTTCTGCTGCTGTGCCTCTCTTCTGCTGCTGTGCCTCTCTCTTCTGCCGCTGTGCCTCTCTCTTCTGTTGCTGTACCTCTCTTCTGCTGCTGTACCTCTCTCTTCTGCTGCTGTGCCTCTCTCTTCTGCTGCTGTGTCTCTCTCTTTTGCTGCTGTGCCTCTCTCTTCTGCTGCTGTGCCTCTCTCTTCTGCTGCTGTGCCTCTCTCTTCTGCTGCTGTGCCTCTCTCTTCTGCCGCTGTGCCTCTCTCTTCTGCTGCTGTGCCTCTCTCTTCTGCCGCTGTGCCTCTCTCTTCTGCTGCTGTGCCTCTCTCTTCTGCTGCTGTGCCTCTCTCTTCTGCTGCTGTGCCTCTCTCTTCTGCTGCTGTGCCTCTCTCTTCTGCTGCTGTGCCTCTCTCTTCTGCTGCTGTGCCTCTCTCTTCTGCCGCTGTGCCCTCCTCTTCTGCTGCTCTGCCTCTCTTCTGCTGCTGTGCCTCTCTCTTCTGCCGCTGTGCCTCTCTCTTCTGTTGCTGTACCTCTCTTCTGCTGCTGTACCTCTCTCTTCTGCTGCTGTGCCTCTCTCTTCTGCTGCTGTGTCTCTCTCTTTTGCTGCTGTGCCTCTCTCTTCTGCTGCTGTGCCTCTCTCTTCTGCTGCTGTGCCTCTCTCTTCTGCTGCTGTGTCTCTCTCTTTTGCTGTTGTGCCTCTCTCTTCTGCTGCTGTGCCTCTCTCTTCTGCCGCTGTGCCTCTCTCTTCTGCTGCTGTGCCTCTCTCTTCTGCTGCTGTGCCTCTCTCTCTTCTGCTGCTGTGCCTCTCTCTTCTGTTGCTGTACCTCTCTTCTGCTGCTGTACCTCTCTCTTCTGCTGCTGTGCCTCTCTCTTCTGCTGCTGTGTCTCTCTCTTTTGCTGCTGTGCCTCTCTCTTCTGCTGCTGTGCCTCTCTCTTCTGCTGCTGTGTCTCTCTCTTTTGCTGCTGTGCCTCTCTCTTCTGCTGCTGTGTCTTTCTTGTGCTGCTGTACCTCTCTTCTGACGCTGTGCCTCCCTCTTCTGCTGCTGTGCCTCTCTCTTCTGCTGCTGTGCCTCTCTCTCTTCTGCCGCTGTGCCTCTCTCTTCTGTTGCTGTACCTCTCTTCTGCTGCTGTACCTCTCTCTTCTGCTGCTGTGCCTCTCTCTTCTGCTGCTGTGTCTCTCTCTTTTGCTGCTGTGCCTCTCTCTTCTGCTGCTGTGCCTCTCTCTTCTGCCGCTGTGCCTCTCTCTTCTGCTGCTGTGCCTCTCTCTTCTGCTGCTGTGCCTCTCTCTCTTCTGCCGCTGTGCCTCTCTCTTCTGTTGCTGTACCTCTCTTCTGCTGCTGTACCTCTCTCTTCTGCTGCTGTGCCTCTCTCTTCTGCTGCTGTGTCTCTCTCTTTTGCTGCTGTGCCTCTCTCTTCTGCTGCTGTGCCTCTCTCTTCTGCTGCTGTGCCTCTCTCTTCTGCTGCTGTGCCTCTCTCTTCTGCTGCTGTGCCTCTTTCTTCTGCCGCTGTGCCCTCCTCTTCTGCTGCTGTGCCTCTCTTCTGCTGCTGTGCCTCTCTCTTCTGCCGCTGTGCCTCTCTCTTCTGTTGATGTACCTCTCTTCTGCTGCTGTACCTCTCTCTTCTGCTGCTGTGCCTCTCTCTTCTGCTGCTGTGTCTCTCTCTTTTGCTGCTGTGCCTCTCTCTTCTGCTGCTGTGCCTCTCTCTTCTGCTGCTGTGTCTCTCTCTTTTGCTGCTGTGCCTCTCTCTTCTGCTGCTGTGCCTCTCTCTTCTGCTGCTGTGTCTCTCTCTTTTGCTGCTGTGCCTCTCTCTTCTGCTGCTGTGCCTCTCTCTTCTGCTGCTGTGTCTCTTTCTTTTGCTGCTGTGCCTCTCTCTTCTGCTGCTGTGCCTCTCTCTTCTGCCGCTGTGCCTCTCTCTTCTGCTGCTGTGCCTCTCTCTTCTGCTGCTGTGCCTCTCTCTTCTGCTGCTGTGTCTCTCTCTTTTGCTGCTGTGCCTCTCTCTTCTGCTGCTGTGCCTCTCTCTTCTGCTGCTGTGTCTCTCTCTTTTGCTGCTGTGCCTCTCTCTTCTGGTGTTGTGCCTCTCTCTTCTGCTGCTGTGCCTCTCTCTTATGCTGCTGTGCCACCCTCTTCTGATGCTGTGCCACCCTCTTCTGCTGCTGTGCCACCCTCTTCTGCTGCTGTGCCACCCTCTTCTGCCGCTGTGCCACCCTCTTCTGCCGCTGTGCCACCCCCTTCTGATGCTGTGTCTTTCTTGTGCTGCTGTACCTCTCTTCTGACGCTGTGCCTCCCTCTTCTGCCACTGTGCCTCCCTCTTCTGCCGCTGTGCCACACTCTTCGGTCGTTGTGCCTCTTTCTTGTGCTGCTGTGCCTCTCTTAACACTGTGCCTCTCTCTTCTGCCGCTGTGCCTCTCTTCTGCCGCTGTGCCTCTCTTCTGCCGCTGTGCCTCCCACCTCTGCCACTGTGCCTCCCTCTTCTGCCTCTGTGCCACCCTTTTCGGCCACTGTGCCTCTTTCTTGTGCTGCGGTGGCTCTCTCTTGTGCTGCTGTGTCTCTCTTCTGCCGCTGTGCCTCTCTCTTCCTCAATTGTGCCTCTCTCTTCCTCAATTGTGCCTCTCTCTTCCTCAATTGTGCCTCTCTCTTCCTCCATTGTGCCTCTCTTCTGCCGCTGTGCCTCTCTCTTCCTCCATTGTGCCTCTCTCTTCCTCCATTGTGCCTCTCTCTTCCTCCATTGTGCCTCTCTCTTCCTCCATTGTGCCTCTCTTCTGCCGCTGTGCCTCTCTCTTCCTCCATTGTGCCTCTCTTCTGCCGCTGTGCCTCTCTTCTGCCGCTGTGCCTCTCTTCTGCCGCTGTGCCTCTCTCTTCTGCCGCTGTGCCTCTCTTTTCCTCCATTGTGCCTCTCTTTTCCTCCATTGTGCCTCTCTTCTGCCGCTGTGCCTCTCTTTTGCTGCTGTGCCTCTCTTTTGCTGCTGTGCCTCTCTTTTGCTGCTGTGCCTCTCTTCTGCCGCTGTGCCTCTCTTTTCCTCCATTGTGCCTCTCTTCTGCCGCTGTGCCTCTCTTCTGCCGCAGTGCCTCTCTTTTGCTGCTGTGCCTCTCTTCTGCCGCTGTGCCTCTCTTTTGCTGCTGTGCCTCTCTTCTGCCGCTGTGCCTCTCTTCTGCCGCTGTGCCTCTCTTCTGCGCTGTGCCTCCCTCTTCTGCCGCTGTGCCTCCTTCTTGCGCCACTGGGCTGCCCTCTTGCGCCACTTTGTCTCACTCTTGTGCCGCCATTTGTTACAGACCCCACAGCTGTTGGTGCCTGTGTGAAGGGGAAAGGGGACAGAGTACATTTACTTTTATATGTCCAGTTTAAGGACTGGGAACAAAAATAGGTTTCGTCTTTAGAATTAAATGCATTTTATTATGTTATGTTACTGGTCCTTTTTTGGTTTTTGAGCTCTGTGCGGTATGGCTCTGAACTATCTGCAATGTGTTTTGCAGTTCTACTGTGTGCTGCCTGTACTGAGGGTTGCTGCACAGTTCTGGTATATACACATCAAGTAGGTGAGGATTAGTGTGCAAGGGTTTTGGTTCTGCAGTTGTATTGGTTTTATGTGTGTGTGGTCTTCAACACTTGTTCGTCTTCACAACTCTTAGATCCTTTATTCTCTTCTGTCATAGCTCCCCTCTCTTTCACCCTCCTTCTTTTCAATTCTCTACACCCCTTTCTCATTTTTTGGCACCCTCACACACACTGCACACACTGCACCCTCACACACACTGCACCCTCACACACACAGCACACACTGCACCCTCACACACACTGCACCCTCAAACACACTGCACCCTCACACACACTGCACCCTCACACACTGAACACACTGCACCATCACACACACTGCACCCTCACACACACTGTACACACCGCACCCTCACACTCTGCACCCTCACACACACTGCACACACTGCACCCTCACACACTGCACACACTGCAGCGTCACACACACTGCACCCACACACACTGCACTGCACCCTCACACACACTGCGCACCCTCACACACACTGCGCACCCTCACACACACTGCGCACCCTCACACACTGCGCACCCTCACACACTGCACACCCTCACAGCCTGCGCACCCTCACACTCTGCAATGGAACATACACTCCAAATACCACTCAGTGCCACATAACACTGTATATATCTGTCGTCCTCCCTCTATCTATCGCCCTCACTCTATCTATCTATCTATCTATCTATCTATCTATCTATCTATCTATCTATCTATCTATCTATCTATCTATCTATCTATCTATCTATCTATCTATCGCATCACCATAGCATCACTCAGCTCCACCACAGCATCACTCAGGGGCACCACAACATCACTGTGCGCTACCACAGCATCACTAAACGCTCCAGCATCACTCGTCGTCACGACAAAATCAGTCAGCGCCACCACAGCATCAATCTGTGCAATAATTCAACAACAACTGGTTCGAATGTGTTCTCTCAATGTTTCAAACTTTATTACAAATGTCACAAAAATATGTTAATGTTTCACTTCTGTTCTTGGATTTTCGTCACAATAAAATACAATGAACATAATCTTCACAAAAGTTATTTACAAAAGCATTTGCCATTATAAATTACAATAACTTTTATTCAAGTATTAATTATTAAAAAAAGCCATTTTTATTTGTAATATCAATACATCTAAGTCACGTAAATACAACACATATTACATTACAAATGCTATAGGTGTCACATTTGCGAAAGTTAAAACTATTGGCATTGTAAATGACGAAGCTATTAATTTTGCTATTTTCAAAACCAACACATAAATAAAAAAATTGTCATTTACAATACCAATAGCTCAAACTTTCCTAATGCGAGACCTATTGCATTGCAAATGCTTGTTTACTTTGCTTGTTGGCTCTTTTCTGTCTCTAAGCGCCAGGACACTCTTTTGAGTAGCTGTGCGCTCTAGAAATCCTTTTTAACGTAACATAACATAACAACAGAAATCACGAAATAAACCAATGGAGCTTCACCTCTCCAAGTTTTTATGCATTTTCAACATATAGACAAAGTGTTGAAGCCTATCACTGACAGTGAAACAACATGAGCTAAGCCCGGTGCCCCATGTACTAATGAGAAAATGATCTAGAATACAGTGAAGAAGAGATACAGGGCCCAAGCCTCCCTGCAGAGCTAATAGGAGTATAACTCTCTCGCTTACGAGTGCGAAGGTGAGACAAGTCTTAGACTGTCCAAGATGAGAAGACCTGTACATTTTGGTATAACACAGGACCACATTATCGAGACACATTTAGAGCAACAGGGCTGATGCAAAAGTGATATTCTAATAAATATAGCACTATACGTACATTCAAAATTCCCTCTTTTTCACCTCTAGGTGCAAATCTAGAGTAAATGTATGGCATTCAATGTATTAACTTCTATTTCAAACTCAATTTTGTTAAATATTTCACTAATTATTTGTTAGTATTATCATCAGTGATTAGTGCTTAAGCATGGCAATGCCTTTATTAGAACCAATGTGAGGAATAATGCACATTATATTCTGTATTAACATGTAACATGTCATCATAATTAATATTATTGACACACTTATATCAAAAAACCTTTACTCCAAAAGTGGCAGTAAGCCAGTACTATACCACTCCCAAACTTTATTCCAATTCCTCCTGGGTAGTATATAGCTACTTAACACTGTGTTTATTGTGATCGATCAGCTCGTGAATACTAAGAGAAGCGGTAGGAAAGTATGAACAACATTCAGAAGCAGCAAAACTATAAACACCACCATTTATGGCAAGGAAAAAGTCTAAAGCCATTCTGTTCTGTAGGATCACTGTTCTTTAAGACTGCTACTTTTTATTGATCAACCCAAAAGAAACAGATGCAGCTTTGGCAATTTCTTCTTTAGCATTCAGTCCCTGCTTCATTGTTTTTTCTGTGTAAAGGAATCCCTGATTTATTGGTGATGCCTTTCAGGTCAATTTTATCGTACAGTTAATTAAAACCTTAACAAAAAGGGTAGTTCATCAATATGAGCTTTAACAAACAATTTAAAACAACCCATGAGCATCCATTGTAAATGCATTAAAATGATCGCACAGCTACAGAAGAAATTAATTAAAACCTCAAAGGAGCCAAAAGTGCAAGGCCTGTTCTAGACGCTCTTCATGATATAGAACAGTGGCGACTAGGACTTCTTGATCTCTTAGACAATGGTTATGGACTCCTACATGGTGTGACTCTTGGAACCATAGGAGGCAGTGATGGTGTACCAGCAGAGAGCCTTGGAGAGGTTTTCTATTGGGAGATTGTGCACAAGGCCTGGAGGGAGAGTATGCTTGAGAATACTCACAGTCTGATTTTGCAGGCACTGGTCTTATCCTCAAACTTTCCAGCCACCCTGGAGAGATACTGACTGGTGACGGTGACCTGGACCCCAAAGGTGATCGAGGTATTGATTACACGAAGTTCACTGAAATGATTTGGGCCTCTGGGGTCATCAATTAAGGCCTTTCCACAACATTTTTCTCTGTCAACGTTGACACCTGCTTCTCCTTTGACATTGTGGAGGATTTTTCTATAGGCCATTGACAGTGGCTTTGACATTGAAGAATGCTTTGCAGGCGGACAGGTTGCCTCGATGGTGTTGTGTGTCTTGATGTCGTGCCCTGAGTCTCCGACATCTAGGAAGGTTGCTTGATTGTTGATGCCGACTCTGACGGGGAAGGCTGTTTCTGCGCGATGGAGTGTCTTGATGTCGACTGATGGTGCCTTCTTGCTGGCGATGTGGCTTTCGGCATCGAGTGTTGGGTGTGTTCCAACATCGAGTGATGAGGTGAACCCACCTTCGATGGTGTCTTCGACATCAAGTGCGAACATACATGTATCTTACTCGATGTCATATTTGTCAACATCAAACAGGATCTTATTTTTTAGTGTTTTTCACAACATCTTCCTCTGTGGTTTTCTTTTGGAAGAGAAGCGAGCTCTTTGGAGGAAGACTGGTGTTCTGAAAAGGTGTCTTGTGGAAGATGCTCTCTCCTGGAGTTCGTACAGCCTGATCTTCTCGCTGTGCTTGAGGGTACGCCTGGACAGCATCTGACAGTGAGGAGCGGGGTCAGGAAAGTGGGATTCTGTCAGGTCGACAAAGCTGAATGCAGATTAGTCTGAGCCTTCTTCTCACAGGAAGGAAACTTCACCAAAAGCAAAGGCACATTTGACCCCAAAAACAAAATTCTGCCTGAGAAAAGGTTTTCAGTACAGCAGATACTGGCAAATACAAAGTGAGAATATTTTGAATAAGATTTAGAAAGGCTTTTCTGAAAACTTTTGTCAAAAGGAGAGCTCAATGCTCCAGGATCCTAACTGAAGGTGCCAGAAAAATGAACTGACCTAACTGTTACCTGTGGGGCATGATGGTAAATAGGGGGTATTGTGAGGTTCTTTAAGGCATAGTGCCAGTTTTATATTTACGCTTTCAATGGCAGCCTATTGGTTAACAATGTCTCATTTTCCCCTTTCTTCTAAATAAAGGTTTGTGGAAGGCTTCCTATGGTTAGTTTTTCGTTATTACCATGAGCTGTATTGATTTATGTGGTTTTCAAAAAAAATGTAATCTGGCAATTTTTTACCATTTCTAAAGGCGGCATATATATGTATATATATGAATGAATAAATCCAGCATTTATAAAGCGCAACTGTCACTTCCAAGAGACCAAGAGACCATCCAGGCGCTGGGCGGTAAGAAAGACTAGAGAACAAAAACAGAAGTCCAATCAGTAAATAAGGAAAAACCTGAGATTATATCAGTAGAGCAAGGAGTCATCGAATTAGTGAATGACGCAAAAAATCAGAGGCCGCGAAGAGCCAGGTCTTCAAAAGCTTCCTCAAAAGGGATTCAGAATTGATTTGTCTCAACTGCAAGGGGAGTTGTTCCAGGCCTTGGTTCCTAAGAAAGCAAGGGATCTGCCCCTTTAGTCTTGAGCCTAAAAGTCAGAGGTTTGAAAAGGTGAACAGATGATGATTTCAGGATCCGAGAGGTAGTGTAATTAGTAAATCAGGCAATTAGGTACTTTGGTCCGACTGGTCTTGAGGCTCTGAAGGTGAGCAGGAGGGTTTTAAACAAAACCCTCTTGAGTATTGGCAGTCAGCGGAGGGTTTTAAACAAAACTCTCTTGTGTATTGGCAGCGGGCAGAGGGTTTTAAACAAAACCGTCTTGTGTATTGGCAGCCAGTGGAGGGTTTTAAACAAAACCCTCTTGAGTATTGGCAGCCAGCGGAGGGTTTTAAACAAAACCCTCTTGAGTATTGGCAGCCAGCGGAAGGTTTTAAACAAAACCCTCTTGTGTATTGGCAGCCAGCGGAAGGTTTTAAACAAAACCCTCTTGAGTATTGGCAGCCAGCGGAAGGTTTTAAACAAAACCCTCTTGTGTATTGGCAGCCAGCGGAGGGTTTTAAACAAAACCCTCTTGAGTATTGGCAGCCAGCGGAAGGTTTTAAACAAAACCCTCTTGAGTATTGGCAGCCAGCGGAAGGTTTTAAACAAAACTCTCTTGAGTATTGGCAGCCAGCGGAGGGTTTTAAACAAAGCTCTCTTGTGTATTGGCAGCCAGCGGAGGGTTTTAAACAAAGCTCTCTTGAGTATTGGCAGCCAGCGGAGGGTTTTAAACAAAGCTCTCTTGAGTATTGGCAGCCAGCAGAGGGTTTTAAACAAAACCCTCTTGTGTATTGGCAGCCAGCGGAGGGTTTTAAACAAAACTCTCTTGAGTATTGGCAGCCAGCGGAGGGTTTTAAACAAAACCCTCTTGTGTATTGGCAGCCAGCGGAGGGATTTAAACAAAACCCTCTTGTGTATTGGCAGCCAGCGGAGGGATTTAAACAAAACCCTCTTGTGTATTGGCAGCCAGCGGAGGGATTTAAACAAAACTCTCTTGTGCATTGGCAGCCAACCGGGGTTTTTAAACAAAACCCTCTTGTGTATTGGCAGCCAGCGGAGGGATTTAAACAAAACCCTCTTGTGTATTGGCAGCCAGCGGAGGGTTTTAAACAAAACTCTCTTGAGTATTGGCAGCCAGCGGAGGGTTTTAAACAAAACTCTCTTGAGTATTGGCAGCCAGCGGAGGGTTTTAAACAAAACCCTCTTGTGTATTGGCAGCCAGCGGAGGGATTTAAACAAAACCCTCTTGTGTATTGGCAGCCAGCGGAGGGATTTAAACAAAACTCTCTTGTGCATTGGCAGCCAACCGGGGTTTTTAAACAAAACCCTCTTGTGTATTGGCAGCCAGCGGAGGGATGTAAACAAAACCCTCTTGTGTATTGGCAGCCAGCGGAGGGTTTTAAACAAAACTCTCTTGAGTATTGGCAGCCAGCGGAGGGTTTTAAACAAAACTCTCTTGTGTATTGGCAGCCAGCGGAGGGTTTTAAACAAAACCCTCTTGTGTATTGGCAGCCAGCGGAGGGTTTTAAACAAAACCCTCTTGAATATTGGCAGTCAGCGGAGGGTTTTAAACAAAACTCTCTTGTGTATTGGCAGTCAGCGGAGGGTTTTAAACAAAACTCTCTTGAGTATTGGCAGCCAGCGGAGGGTTTTAAACAAAACCCTCTTGAGTATTGGCAGCCAGCGGAAGGTTTTAAACAAAACTCTCTTGTGTATTGGCAGTCAGAGGAGGGTTTTAAACAAAACTCTCTTGTGTATTGGCAGCCAGCGGAGGGTTTTAAACAAAACTCTCTTGTGTATTGGCAGTCAGCGGAGGGTTTTAAACAAAACTCTCTTGTGTATTGGCAGCCAGCGGAGGGTTTTAAACAAAACTCTCTTGTGTATTGGCAGTCAGCGGAGGGTTTTAAACAAAACTCTCTTGTGTATTGGCAGCCAGCGGAGGGTTTTAAACAAAACTCTCTTGTGTATTGGCAGTCAGCGGAGGGTTTTAAACAAAACCCTCTTGTGTATTGGCAGTCAGCGGAGGGTTTTAAACAAAACCCTCTTGTGTATTGGCAGTCAGCGGAGGGTTTTAAACAAAACCCTCTTGTGTATTGGCAGTCAGCGGAGGGTTTTAAACAAAACTCTCTTGTGTATTGGCAGTCAGCGGAGGGTTTTAAACAAAACCCTCTTGTGTATTGGCAGTCAGCGGAGGGTTTTAAACAAAACTCTCTTGTGTATTGGCAGCCAGCGGAGGGTTTTAAACAAAACCCTCTTGTGTATTGGCAGCCAGCGGAGGGTTTTAAACAAAACCCTCTTGAGTATTGGCAGTCAGCGGAGGGTTTTAAACAAAACTCTCTTGTGTATTGGCAGTCAGCGGAGGGTTTTAAACAAAACTCTCTTGTGTATTGGCAGTCAGCGGAGGGTTTTAAACAAAACCCTCTTGTGTATTGGCAGTCAGCGGAGGGTTTGAAACAAAACTCTCTTGTGTATTGGCAGTCAGCGGAGGGTTTTAAACAAAACCCTCTTGTGTATTGGCAGTCAGCGGAGGGTTTTAAACAAAACTCTCTTGTGTATTGGCAGCCAGCGGAGGGTTTTAAACAAAACTCTCTTGTGTATTGGCAGTCAGCGGAGGGTTTTAAACAAAACTCTCTTGTGTATTGGCAGCCAGCGGAGGGTTTTAAACAAAACTCTCTTGTGTATTGGCAGTCAGCGGAGGGTTTTAAACAAAACCCTCTTGTGTATTGGCAGCCAGCGGAAGGTTTTAAACAAAACTCTCTTGTGTATTGGCAGTCAGCGGAGGGTTTTAAACAAAACCCTCTTGTGTATTGGCAGCCAGCGGAAGGTTTTAAACAAAACTCTCTTGTGTATTGGCAGTCAGCGGAGGGTTTTAAACAAAGCCCTCTTGTGTATTGGCAGCCAGCGGAAGGTTTTAAACAAAACCCTCTTGTGTATTGGCAGCCAGCGGAAGGTTTTAAACAAAACTCTCTTGTGTATTGGCAGCCAGCGGAGGGTTTTAAACAAAACTCTCTTGTGTATTGGCAGCCAGCGGAAGGTTTTAAACAAAACTCTCTTGTGTATTGGCAGCCAGCGGAAGGTTTTAAACAAAACTCTCTTGTGTATTGGCAGCCAGCGGAGTGTTTTAAACAAAACCCTCTTGAGTATTGGCAGCCAGCGGAGGGTTTTAAACAAAACTCTCTTGTGTATTGGCAGCCAGCAGAAGGTTTTAAACAAAACCCTCTTGAGTATTGGTAGCCAACGGAGGGTTTTAAACAAAACCCTCTTGAGTATTGGCAGCCAGCGGAGGGTTTTAAACAAAACCCTCTTGAGTATTGGCAGCCAGCGGAGGGTTTTAAACAGAAACCTCTTGTGTATTGGCAGCCAGCGGAGGGATTTAAACAAAACCCTCTTGAGTATTGGCAGCCAGCGGAGGGTTTTAAACAGAAACCTCTTGTGTATTGGCAGCCAGCGGAGGGATTTAAACAAAACCCTCTTGAGTATTGGCAGCCAGCGGAGGGTTTTAAACAAAACCCTCTTGAGTATTGGCAGCCAGCGGAGGGTTTTAAACAGAAACCTCTTGTGTATTGGCAGCCAGCGGAGGGATTTAAACAAAACCCTCTTGAGTATTGGCAGCCAGCAGAGGGTTTTAAACAAAGCCCTCTTGTGTGTTGACAGCCAACGGAGGGTTTTTAACAAAACCCTTGTGTGTATTGGCAACCAGCGGAGGATTTTAAACAAAGCCCTCTTGAATATTGGCAGCCAGCGGAGGGTTTTAAACAAAGCTCTCTTGAGTATTGGCAGCCAGCGGAGGGTTTTAAACAGAAATATCTTGTGTATTGGCAGCCAATGGAGGGTTTTAAACAAAACCCTCTTGAGTATTGGAAGCCAGCGAAGGGTTTTAAACAAAACCGTCTTGTGCATTGGCAGCCAACCGGGGTTTTTAAACAAAACCCTCTTGTGTATTGGCAGCCAGTGGAGGGTTTTAAACAAAACTCTTTTGTGTATTGGCAGCCAGCGGAGGGTTTTAAACAAAACTCTTTTGTGCATTGGCAGCCAGCGAAGGGTTTTAAACGAAACCCTCTTGTGTATTGGCCGCCAGCGGATGGTTTTAGGGGCTGCTGAGGCCGATGAACGACGTGGTAGTTTTAACACCAGCCTAGCGGATGTGTGTTGGAATCCCTGTAGCTTGTGAATGCATGATCTCTGTCTTATCGGCGTTGCATTTTAAGTGGTTAGATTGCATCCACCGAATACCCTCAGTTAAACAGGGTTTAAAATTCATCCCAGAGCCAATGGGCGTTGCATCCAGGGTCAGGATGAGCTGTGTGTCATCAGCATATGAAGCAGATTCAATTCCAAAAGAGGAGATCAATGAGATAAGGGCGGGGACATATCAATGTTAAACAATGCAGGGCTGAGCGATGAGCCCTGTAGGACGCCCACAATAACCATTTTTTAGGAGATAGAAAAGGTCCTAGTCCTACTGTTTGCCTGCGATCAGTAAGGAAGGATTCCAGCCAGTCTACGGCCAGAGGCGAGAAGCCACACTTGTTGATCTCCTGTAATAAGATGCCATGAAATGTTTTGGACCTCCGGGAACCTCAATTGAGGCCTTTCCACAACATTTTTCTCTGTCAACGTTGACACATGCTTCTCCTTCAACGTCATGCAGGAGTTTCTCTAGGCCTCGACTTAGACTGTGGCATCGACATTATTGAATGCTTTGCAGGTGGCACATGTTGCCGCGACGGTGTTGTGTGTCTTGATGTTGTGCCGTGAGTCTTCGGCAGTTCTGAATGTTGCTTGGTTGTCGATCTCAACCTTGATGTATATATATTTATTTATTCAAGACGTGGTCCTGGGTCCCTGCATGTGGGCCGGACTATTCAATGTTTAGGACTATTGATGAGTATCTTCTGGACAAGAAAAGGCATTTCTGGTTCTGGTTGGTAGCAAACAGATCTAACATTGCTTTTCCCCCAACAATGAAACATCTTTAATAGTTGGGTTTGATTTAGCTGCCACTCCTGACATTCCTTTCTTGTTCTGCTGAAACTGTCAGACCGGGATTTGGAAAGGCCTGAAAGATGTTCAGCTTTCATTTAAATCAGACGTTGATAGCCTGCCCTGATCCCATATCTTCTGTGCCTCCTTTGACTTTATGAGGGCTTCTGTTACTCCTTGTTTGTTGAGACAGTGCATGCTGTGGTGTTTTGATGTCACTTGTGGAACTGAGAACACTGAGTTGTTCTGGATTCCCCAAGGGACAGTTAAGACCCAGGCTTATGAAAGAGACGTACTTGTCTTCGTGTGCAAATAAAAAGATATACCAACTTTACCTTCAGTCTGAGGACCCATGATTATTATATTGGCGACGATCGGAGAACAATCAAGAAGCCTGGAGTCCTGTTTACGGCAGACCAGATAGCTGTCCAGTGAAGTCAATTGTACGTGACTAGCGGTCCTTTGAGAAGTGACTAGCGGTCCATTGAGAAGTATTTTCGTGAAAGGCGCATCCTTCTATGACACTCAGTGAGTGTTTTCTGTAATTTACAGAGATTTCCTAAAATCAGCCGCGTATGTCAGTTTTCAGCGCAAGCTCCCTGAATCAGTACGTGACGTATGAACGTCACAACGTGAAGCAGCCATACTTTGGGGAAAAGAAACCTGATTTTGGATCTCGTGTGACGTCAGCACGCACACGCATGCGTCCACACGCACGGCAGCCATATTTTGGGAACAACACAGTGTAAAAGCGAACATTTTACACTCGAGCTGCTGACATTGCCTATAAACACCGTTTTTGTCATTTAAGACATCTATTGTGGCAATTTTAAGTCAAGATTGTCTCGATTAAAAAAAAAACATTGTTATTTATATATTTTGGAACATATTTAAAAAAAAAAAAATATATATATATATATATATATATATATAAATAATAACAAACAAAGAGACAATATAGTAGATACATCCCTCTATTGGCATATTACTCAATAATTTCATATTCTGTACAATGGAGAGTTTTTCTATTCCTGCACCTTTCTTGGCTTCACCTGGAGAACCCTTATTAGAGTGGAAAAGATGGACAGAAGGTTTTCAAGCTGATATTGAAGCGATAGGGGGTGATGATTATATTGAAAAACAGAAACTGGCAATTTTGAAACATTGTTTGGATGCAGAAGGGAGACATGTTTTAAATCATTTACCTCCAAGTGGCAATACTGTATTGTCAACGGAAGGAGAGGTAGATGTCTATGAGGAAGCCATCTTTCAATTGGATAAACAATACATCAAGAAAGTTAATGAGGTGGTCTCTCGTCACAAGTTTCTAAGTAGGGGTCAATTACCTAATGAGTCTATTGACTCCTTTATGAATGATTTGAGGATTTTAGTGTCCAAATGCAACTATTCAACATTTCAGGATCAGATGTTGCATGATCAGATGGTACATAAAGTTGCAGATGTTAAACTTCAAGGGAAACTTCTGGATACAGAAGATTTGACATTGGACAAAGCTATTGATATAGCTCATCGCTTTGAGGATATGAAAATTGGTTTAAAACAACTTTCTGAACAAAAATTATCTGAAGTGAATCTTATTAAAAAGACCAGTTATGAAGACAGCAAAGTGAAGAATAGGAGCCGGCAATATCAAGATAAAAGAGAATATGTATGTTTCAAATGTGGTATTTCTGGTCATTTGGCGAATGACAGGAAATGTCCTGCCGTGGGCCAGGTGTGCAGATGCTGTAAACTAAAAGGTCACTTTACGAAAATGTGCCGTAATAAAAATAAATTCAAAGGTAAAAGTTTGATCGCAAAGGTCAAACTGAGGAAAATGTAAAGGAAATTATGAGTGACATTGATGAATTTCTTTTGGCAGTGTATGAAATCAACATGTCTGCAAAAGATGCTCCTTATTGTACAGTTGTCATTGGGTGTAAAGATATAAATGTTATGGCTGATTCTGGTGCAAGACACACTCTTATTGGTGAGGAATAATTAAAAGAATTTCCAAATTTGTGTTTATCTCCACCTGATATAAGGTTAGTTGGGTATGGTAGAAAGCCAATAGAGGTGCTAGGATTTTTCGAAACCACCATTAGTTTTAAAGGAAAAACTATTTTGTCAAAGGTATATGTCGCTAAAGATGGATCCTGTCTCTTGGGTTGGCCCCAACAAAGAAATTTAATGATAACTTAAATCCCAATCACCCGGAGCAAGTACTTGGGTATTCGGATTTAATTTTAAATGTCGAATCTGACCCAGGTTCAGAGTGGGAAAAAAGATTTCCCAGTGTTTTTTCTGTTTCGAAATTAGGCCTTTTGAAGAAATTTGTACATAAAATTATTCTAAAAAAATGCTATACCAAAGGTTCACAAAGTTAGAAATGTCCCGTTGCATTTAAGACAAGCTGTTAAGAATGAGCTAGAAATATTGTACAAGTTAGATGTCATTGAGGAGATAGAATCTTCGGAGTGGTTGTCTCCGGTGGTTGTTGCACATAAACTTAATGGTAAGGTGAGGCTATGTGTTGACTTAAGAGATCTCAACAATAACGTATGGGTTGACAGACATCCCTTGCCCAATATAAATGAAATGTTCACAAAATTGAAAGGGGCATCCGTATTTTCTACTCTTGATTTGTCTAACGCGTACCACCAGATAGCATTGCACGAAGATAGTAAACATCTCACTTCCTTCATCACTTCAGAAGGTGCCTTCAGATATAAGAGAGTGCCGTTTGGGCTGATATCAGCTTCCTCTGTTTTTCAGAGGGTTATGCACAACTTGTTTAAAAGTCTTGACAATGTCCTATATTTTCAGGACGATATTTTGATTTTTGCGTCAAATCCTTCAGAACATATAGAGATTTTACACAAAGTTTTGTGCATTTTGCAAGATAATGGGCTTACTCTCCATAAATGTAAATTTGGTGTGTCATCTGTTGATTATTTAGGTCATTCAATTAGTGCACATGGCATTTCTCCGAAACAAAATTTAATCAGGGCCATTGAATTTGCTCCTAATCCAGAAAATAAAGACCAACTCAGATCTTTCTTGGGGCTTGCCGAATATTATGCGAAGTTTGTTCCATTATTTGCTGATAAAACACTGAACATGAGATGCTTAATGAAAAAAAATATATCATTTTTGTGGGATGAAAATTGTAAGAAGGAATTTATGGAGTTAAAGAAAAGTATTGCATCTGCTCCTGCTTTAGCAACTTTTGATACAATGTCTAATTCAATTAGTATTACTGATGCAAGTAATGCTGGCATTGGAGCAGTCTTAATGCAAAATCAAAATGGTCATTTGGTGACTATTGGATTTGCGTCGAGACCATTAAGGGGCGCTGAAAGTAAGTATTCTACTTTGGAAAAGGAAACTCTTGCCTGTTGGTGGGGAATTGAGTATTTTGGCAAGTATGTTTATGGAACTACTTTCAAGGTCAGAACGGATCATAGACCTCTAGTTGATCTGTTCACCACTTCAGGTTGCAGCAAAGCCACTTCAAGAATTGCGAGATGGCAATACAAGTTGCAGGATTTTCATTTTAAAGTGGAGTATATTCCAGAAGTAAGGAATATACTAGCTGATTGCCTGTCGAGATTACCAGCTCCTGATGACAATGTGGTTGGAGAAGATATTGATTTGGAGAATGTTATTTCCATTTGTGAAGTGTCGAAAGGGTGTATTCAAGAGAGTAAATGGAGAGTAGCATGTGAAAAGGATGCTACTCTGAGAGATGTTGTAGCATATGTAAAGTCATCATGGCCACGAAAAGTTAGTTTATCGAAAAATGTGTTTCCTTACTTTCTGATTGCACATGAATTATTTCTAAATGATGATGTGTTATTTAGGGGTCTACAATTGGTTGTGCCTGGTAAATTGCAACAAAAAGTCTTAGATGGCTCATAAAGGTCATCCAGGCATGACTTGCATGAAAAACAGAATTAGGAGCGAGTTTTGGTGGCCAGCTATGGATAAAGCCACTGAACAAAAAGTTAGAGACTGCATGGAATGCTGTCTGAGTGACAAGTCTCAGAAACATATTTCATATAAGCATTTACCTATATCTAGACCTACTCATATTTTGGGAGAGTGTTTCCTTAGACATTGCTGGACCTATGACTTACAACAAAGTGTTGTGTATGCCATTATTTTAGTTGATCAATTGTCACAGTGTCCTGAGGTAAAAATTGTGTCTAGTATAACCTCAAGTGTGGTGATAAGATTTTTAAATGAAATATTTGAAAGAGAAAGTTTTCCCATTTCCATTACAACTGATAATGAAATGAAAGAATTTATGAAAAGTCATGGTATTGTTCATAAAAGAGTTTCTGTCTATTATCCACAGAGTAATGGAATTGTTGAAAGGTGGATAAAGGTTTTTAAAGAAGGGCTACAATTAGCTTTACAAAATGGAAGGGATTGTAAACAGGCTTTAAGTGAAATTTTGTGGTGTTATAGAAACACTCCTAGGAACATGGGGGATTTATCTCCTTTTGAAAAAATGAGAGGGAGGAAGAGTATTTCCAATATGAGTCAATCTTGGATGAGAAATTTGATTAGTAACAAAGGTTATACCAAAAACTTTTCAAAAAGTGTTTCTTCTCAAGTTGGAGTAGGTGACTGGGTTCGTGTTAAAAAGAGCAGATTGGTCAGATCAGGAGAGTCACGTTATTCTGGCCCATTAAAGATTTTACGTGTTGGTAGACAGGTAGTGGAGTTATCTGATGGCAATGTGTGGAGTCTATCTAAGATAGTTAGAATTCCTCGTTGGTTGTGGCCTAATGGTAGGGTCAACGATTCTTCTACTTCTTCAAGTTCTAAATCTGCAAATAATGCAAAATATTGGAGGAAATTCATGGATTCGTCAGGTGTTGTTTCACATAACCAACGTTCTCAGAGAGTGCGTCAAAATCCTGTGTGGTATAAAAATTATATATTTGACAAGTAAAATGTTTATGTATTAGGTGCAATGTTTTTCTTTCTGTCATGATTGTTTTTATTTGTTCTCCCTGTACAATTCATTTTATCATATCAGTTATAATAAGAAGTTATATCTAATGATTAATTTTGTAATCATACTCTTTACGGTGTTATTTGCACTTTATTGTATTTGGTTTTTTTTATTCAAATTTTATTTTACGAAGGGAGATGTGTGGTGTTTTGATGTCACTTGTGGAACTGAGAACACTGAGTTGTTCTGGATTCCACAAGGGACAGTTAAGACCCAGGCTTATGAAAGAGACGTACTGTTCTTCGTGTAAAAAATAAAAAGATATTCCAACTTTACCTTCAGTCTGAGGACCCATGATAATTATACATGCTTGTTGTGTTGTTTGTATGTACTAATACTGAATATTTGTGTATTAGTGGCTGGAAAGAGCAGAGCCCCAGGGTGGTCACTCTCATCTCTAGGATGTTGATATGTGTTGAAGGTTTTTTCATGAAGGAAAAATAGTCCCACCTTGGTGTTGTTGCTCTGAAGCTACCATGCCAGCCCTTCTTTCCTCTGAAACATTTCTCTTATTGTATCATCAAACATACCTTTCTTCTGCAATCACTGTTTGTCCAGTGTCTCATGTAAAGATGGTCATGTGGGTTCAAAGGGATGCAGGATGGCTTCATACCATAACTGGACAGAAATAATTACATGGTGGTGGTTTATTCTTTTTGCAGGCATACAGCCAGTGGTACCAGGCAAGCTGCTCTTTCTTCTGTCCGGAAGGCTTTGTTTACTTCTGTGGTGAGAAAAGCACCTAGGAATTGAGGGGCATATTAGCAAGGGCTTTATCGCTGCTTTAACAGCACTTTTTGCCGCTAAAGCAGCAATTTAAAAAAAAATATTTTGATCGCCCTATCAGCAAGTTGTCGCTAAGAGGCGTTAGCGACAGCTTTCTGGCAATAGCGACCAGTTTGGGGCCGGCTTTGCATGTCAGCGATATTTATCGCTACTGACATGCAAAGTGGGCGTACAAAAACTGGTAGAGACTGAAAGCAGTCGCTAACACAGCTATCGCCTATTAGCAATACCCGCGAC
This sequence comes from Lissotriton vulgaris, assembly GCF_964263255.1. Classification (NCBI taxonomy): domain Eukaryota; kingdom Metazoa; phylum Chordata; class Amphibia; order Caudata; family Salamandridae; genus Lissotriton; species Lissotriton vulgaris. The sequence goes on from NW_028241570.1 coordinate 164,534, forward strand.
GCGATAAAAAAACGCGCGCTAACTGCAATTAGCTCCAGGATTTTACACCTGGTAAAAACCTGACTTAGCCATATTAGTCAATGGGAGGTGGATTCTATGGCTAAGTCCCACCTGCCTATTAGCGAGATTTTCCTTAGCAATAGGATTTTTATCGCTGGAAATCTCGCGTTAAAGACGGGATTCGCCGATATCGCTGGATGTTTCATCGCAGTGGAGATAAACGTTGGTAATACTGCGTTATCTCCGCGATAAAATCCAGCGACAGGAGGCAATAAAAAAAATTGCGCTAAGCGCATTTTGCGATAATTATCGCAAGTTGTTGCTAATATGCCCCTGAATCTTTTTATAAGGGTGTATATATGACTTTTGTCAGTTCAACATATGCCGTAAATTGTTGAAGAGCTGCAGATAGACTTTCATAGATTCTGGACCCACTTTTTAAAGTTTTTTCCTCGAACAGCCTAAATAGGAAAATACATGGCGGCCTTGTCTTCTGAGGTGAGCACCTACTGGCACCAGAACATTCTTATCTTATCTTAGGTGTCATTTGTAAAGCGCACTGACGCCGAAGCTTCCTGGCGCTGATAGACAGAATGAGTGAGGAGGGAGCATGAGTAGCAGGATTCTAGCTAAGGGGAGGGAAAAGGTGAGTTTTTAGCAATTTTCTGAAGTTCAGAAGGGAGGAGGAGGATTTGATTGAGAGGGGAAGGAGATTCCAGAGCACAGGAGCTAGGTTGGAAAAACGGCGACCGCCGAATTTCTTAGTTTTGTTTGTAGGAGTGACCAGCAGATGACGGTGGGCTGATCGGAGGTTCGTATTGGACAATGAGGGCGGATGAGGGATTTGAGGAACGCGGGGCAAGAGTAGTGAAGGGCTTTGAAAGTGAGGCATGCCACCTTAAAAGCTGCCCTTTGGTCTATTGGGAGGCTGTGGAGCAACTGTTTAGCCGATTGCCATCTGGGGATTCCGTGAATCAAGCGGGCCGCCTGATTCTGAATGACTTGGAGGCGATGTAACAGGAATTGTGGGAGACCGTGGTAAATGGAGTTGGAGAAGTCCAGACGGGGGAGAGCACAAGTGAGATGACAGTTTGGGTAAGTGCCGCAGGGGGAAGAAGATGGCAGACTTTGCAGATCCTTCTAAGTTGGTACATGCAGGATGAAACTACCGCTCCAACTTGGGCTCTGAGGGAGAGTTCGGCGTCAATGATTACCCCCAAACTCTTTACTGTTTTTGCCGGGACGGGGGAGAACCAAGCTCCGGAGGCCAGAGCTGCGGGCCCCAGTGGGCGTGGCTGAGTCCAGGGAGAAGGAGCTCGGTTTTACCGGGGTTCAACTTCAGTTGGTTCTGGTTCATCCAGAGTTGGAAGTGAATCATGGCAGCGTGGAAAGTATTGATGGCATGTGGTGAATTTAGTGAGAGGATGATCTGTAAATCGTCATCGTAATTATAGACGATGATATCCCATTTCCGAAGAGATTGAATGAGTGACCGGAGGTATAGATTGAATAAAAGCGGGGAAAGGGAGGAGCCTTGAGGGACTCCGCAAGACGTGGTTTTTTTTTTGGCAGTGTAGGGACCCAGGCGGACCGCCTGTGTTCTTCCAGTGAGGAAGGACCTGACCCACTCAAGAGCAGCACCTTGAATGCCTGCCTGCTCGACACGGTGGAGAAGGATGGTATGATCCACCTTGTCGAACACGGCCGACAGGTCAAGGAGGACGAGGGCTTGGGGAACCCCTGCGTCCGCGTTGCTCCTGAGTGTGTCAAGAACTGCCAGAATGACGGCCTCTGTAGAGTGGGCGGGTCTGAAGCCGGCCTGATTAGGCTCAAGATGACAGGAAGATTCAATAAAGTTAGACAGGCACCGGGTGATGTGGGCCTCCATTAGTTTAGAGAAGTATGGGAGGAGATAAATGGGGCGATAATTCGATGGCTCTGCGGGGTCGGCACCGGGCTTTTTGAGGAGGGGCACTAGGATGGCCTGCTTGAAAGAAGTGGGAAAGATGCCACTGCTAAGAGACCTGTTGAGTAAATGTAGGATACAATCTGGCAGGTTGAGGCAGATACTCCGCAGGACAGATGGTGGACAGCAGTTGTTCGGGGAGCCCGATTTCACGCGGGTGGCAAGTTCCGCTTCAGTAGGGTCTAAAGCAGGGAAAGTGGTGAAGGTCGAGGAGTTAAGAGAGGAGAAATCTGGTAGGTGTGACTGGGGAAGGGGAGGGATAGACTTTTTGATTTTTGTGATCTTGTCCGAGAAGAAAGAGTTAAGAGTGTCACAAGCCTCCTGAGTGGGGGTCTGGACTGGGAGGGTTCTGTCATCTGTAGTTAACTCGTTCAGGACTCTAAACACCTCCTTGGATTTGTCGACCGCCGAAGAGATTCTGTTGGAAAAGTGTTCCATTTTAGCTGAATTGATGGCTGCTTTGTAATCTTTTCGCGCGGCCAGATAGGACTGTCTGGCTGAATCGGAATAGTGGCGTCTCCAGGTGCGTTCTAGCTGGCGCGTTTTTAATTTCTGAGCCTTAAGGTCATCAGAGAACCATCTATGGGAGTTCCGATGCCTGGTGCGGGGGAATTTAACAAGAGGAGCAAACAGGTCACTGGCCGATTCTAACCAGGACCCGATGTTGTGATCTAGTCCGTCGATGTCATTGGAAGGGCTCGTGGCTGGGCAGGTGCCGGCCAGGGTAGTAAGGAAACCCTGAGAGCCATATGTGCTCCATTTCCGTGAGAGATCACCAGCCATCAGGGGGGCAGAAATCTGACCGGCGACTGTGATGGTGGTATCAACTAGGTGGTGGTCAGACCAGACACAGGGAAGTATGTCTGGTGGGGACAGGGACAGATTGCAAGTCCAAATCTGGTCCAGTATGTGTCCCTTGATGTGGGTTGGTTGGGTGACCTGTTGAGTTAGGTTCAGACTGTTAAAAGTCTCGAAGAGCTCTGTGGCATAGGGGCCGGCATTGGTGTCATTAAACCAGTAGTTTAGGTCACCAAAAATGGCAAAGCTGGAGTGTAGCGTTAGCAGAGTGGACAATTGTTCACTCATAATGGAGGAAAAGGATGGCATGGAATGGGTAGGCCGGTATAAGAGGAGGAAAGTGAGGGCGCCGATGTCAGTTTGCACACTAATAAGTATGTTTTCCACCTCAGGGAGGGGAAGAGAGAAAGAGGAGATAGAATTCAGGCGTTTAGATATAATGGCTGCCACCCCACCCCCGGGCCGATCACCGGAGCGATCGGCGTGAAGAATATAATAATCGGGGGGGAGGGAGGTCAGGATATCTGGGAGGGACTCTGTTGTTAGCCAGGTTTCCGTAAGCAGGAGCATATCAGGATTGGTGTTGGATAACAAGATGAAAATGTCCTCGGAGTGTTTCACAAGCGAGCGAGTGTTCAAGTATGACACCCTGATGGACGTGGAGTTCCTGATCGGCATAGCTGGAGGTGTGTGACCGCATAGATGAAGTAGGTCAGGGCGCATAAGGCCAGCAGTGAGTATGCGGCGAATGGCCGTTGGGGATGGCTTGGTGGCGGTGTATTGTAGATCTCTGAGTGACTGAGGTGAGTAAGAGATAAGATGGTCAGCGTGGCGTGCCCTAGGGCCCAGCCTGGCGCGGACGGGCGCAGACAGGCTTGCCTTAGGCGCTCCCGCTGCGCTCGTCCGCTGCGCGTCCTGAAATGGCACATAATTTATAGCGAGGGGGCTGGGTGAGAAGAGGGCGTGGCCTCACTAAGGGGCGTGGCCTCGGCGAGCGCCGGTGATGGCACCAAGAGTATCCCGGGTCAACCGCTGCGTGGCGTGCTCGGGTGATGAATTTGCGAGAGAGGAGCTAGGAGGGAGCAGAGTGGGTAATTAAAAAGCAGAAAATAGTGACACTCAAATTTTAAAAGTAACACAAATCAGGCTCCCGGCTTTCTGCCTCAGGAGGTATAGTCTGTACCTCCTGAGAACTAAAGGGAGGACTTTGAAATGATAATTGCAATCACCGACCTGGATTTTTATGAAGTTTTAGTGAGTGGGATTTTGGTGATATTAAAGAATGCGCCCTGTAGGTCCAAAGATATCATATAATCTTTGTTCCAAGTTTGGGGGGTAAAGTGTCCGAGGCCTCAGCATACCAATAGTAATAGAGCTAATCTGGTGGGGTTTACTCGTTGGTGACAATGGGTAACCCCTTCCCCATTATGGTTAGAGTTATAGTGAGAATATCGGAATGAGTAAGGATAGTAATCAAAAGTTCCTTGGAATCAAATCCAATTTATTTTTGTCTTGTTTCATAGCTTGGTGAGAACATTTTATAGCCAACACGTGTTTCACCCCCTTACATTGGCCGTCTGGCCTGGGGCTTCCTCAGTATTTACAACAAGGGGTGGTGAGGGACAGAGTCTCTGAATTAAGCAGAAAGCTCTCACCCAGTCAAGAGATCAGGGCTAGATCCAACACCGTTTTTTAGCTCACTGCACCATCCCAGTTTCAGAACCTGGCTGTATGCATATTAGTCTGTTCCTGTCCCAGTGCATGATGGGAACAGGGCAAACCAAACTACAAAAGCCAATTCTTACACTGGGAAGGAAACAAGCTCCCGGGGACCGGTTTCTGGCATTACAGCCGTCTTCGGCCCGGTTTGCTTGAATCCTGATGGTGCAATGAGCAAGGGTCTCACATCTGAGAATACCCTTCCACGCTTAGGGTGGACAAAAATATTTACAACAAGGGGTGGTGAGGGACAGAGTCTCTGAATTAAGCAGAAAGCTCTCACCCAGTCAAGAGATCAGGGCTAGATCCAACACCGTTTTTTAGCTCACTGCACCATCCCAGTTTCAGAACCTGGCTGTATGCAAATTAGTCTGTTCCTGTCCCAGTGCATGATGGGAACAGGGCAAACCAAACTACAAAAGCCAATTCTTACACTGGGAAGGAAACAAGCTCCCGGGGACCGGTTTCTGGCATTACAGCCGTCTTCGGCCCGGTTTGCTTGAATCCTGATGGTGCAATGAGCAAGGGTCTCACATCTGAGAATACCCTTCCACGCTTAGGGTGGACAAAAATATTTACAACAAGGGGTGGTGAGGGACAGAGTCTCTGAATTAAGCAGAAAGCTCTCACCCAGTCAAGAGATCAGGGCTAGATCCAACACCGTTTTTTAGCTCACTGCACCATCCCAGTTTCAGAACCTGGCTGTATGCAAATTAGTCTGTTCCTGTCCTAGTGCATGATGGGAACAGGGCAAACCAAACTACAAAAGCCAATTCTTACACTGGGAAGGAAACAAGCTCCCGGGGACCGGTTTCTGGCATTACAGCCGTCTTCGGCCCGGTTTGCTTGAATCCTGATGGTGCAATGAGCAAGGGTCTCACATCTGAGAATACCCTTCCACGCTTAGGGTGGACAAAAATATTTACAACAAGGGGTGGTGAGGGACAGAGTCTCTGAATTAAGCAGAAAGCTCTCACCCAGTCAAGAGATCAGGGCTAGATCCAACACCGTTTTTTAGCTCACTGCACCATCCCAGTTTCAGAACCTGGCTGTATGCAAATTAGTCTGTTCCTGTCCCAGTGCATGATGGGAACAGGGCAAACCAAACTACAAAAGCCAATTCTTACACTGGGAAGGAAACAAGCTCCCGGGGACCGGTTTCTGGCATTACAGCCGTCTTCGGCCCGGTTTGCTTGAATCCTGATGGTGCAATGAGCAAGGGTCTCACATCTGAGAATACCCTTCCACGCTTAGGGTGGACAAAAATATTTACAACAAGGGGTGGTGAGGGACAGAGTCTCTGAATTAAGCAGAAAGCTCTCACCCAGTCAAGAGATCAGGGCTAGATCCAACACCGTTTTTTAGCTCACTGCACCATCCCAGTTTCAGAACCTGGCTGTATGCAAATTAGTCTGTTCCTGTCCCAGTGCATGATGGGAACAGGGCAAACCAAACTACAAAAGCCAATTCTTACACTGGGAAGGAAACAAGCTCCCGGGGACCGGTTTCTGGCATTACAGCCGTCTTCGGCCCGGTTTGCTTGAATCCTGATGGTGCAATGAGCAAGGGTCTCACATCTGAGAATACCCTTCCACGCTTAGGGTGGACAAAAATATTTACAACAAGGGGTGGTGAGGGACAGAGTCTCTGAATTAAGCAGAAAGCTCTCACCCAGTCAAGAGATCAGGGCTAGATCCAACACCGTTTTTTAGCTCACTGCACCATCCCAGTTTCAGAACTTGGCTGTATGCAAATTAGTCTGTTCCTGTCCCAGTGCATGATGGGAACAGGGCAAACCAAACTACAAAAGCCAATTCTTACACTGGGAAGGAAATAAGCTCCCGGGGACCGGTTTCTGGCATTACAGCCGTCTTCGGCCCGGTTTGCTTGAATCCTGATGGTGCAATGAGCAAGGGTCTCACATCTGAGAATACCCTTCCACGCTTAGGGTGGACAAAAATATTTACAACAAGGGGTGGTGAGGGACAGAGTCTCTGAATTAAGCAGAAAGCTCTCACCCAGTCAAGAGATCAGGGCTAGATCCAACACCGTTTTTTAGCTCACTGCACCATCCCAGTTTCAGAACCTGGCTGTATGCAAATTAGTCTGTTCCTGTCCCAGTGCATGATGGGAACAGGGCAAACCAAACTACAAAAGCCAATTCTTACACTGGGAAGGAAACAAGCTCCCGGGGACCGGTTTCTGGCATTACAGCCGTCTTCGGCCCGGTTTGCTTGAATCCTGATGGTGCAATGAGCAAGGGTCTCACATCTGAGAATACCCTTCCACGCTTAGGGTGGAAAAAAATATTTACAACAAGGGGTGGTGAGGGACAGAGTCTCTGAATTAAGCAGAAAGCTCTCACCCAGTCAAGAGATCAGGGCTAGATCCAACACCGTTTTTTAGCTCACTGCACCATCCCAGTTTCAGAACCTGGCTGTATGCAAATTAGTCTGTTCCTGTCCCAGTGCATGATGGGAACAGGGCAAACCAAACTACAAAAGCCAATTCTTACACTGGGAAGGAAACAAGCTCCCGGGGACCGGTTTCTGGCATTACAGCCGTCTTCGGCCCGGTTTGCTTGAATCCTGATGGTGCAATGAGCAAGGGTCTCACATCTGAGAATACCCTTCCACGCTTAGGGTGGACAAAAATATTTACAACAAGGGGTGGTGAGGGACAGAGTCTCTGAATTAAGCAGAAAGCTCTCACCCAGTCAAGAGATCAGGGCTAGATCCAACACCGTTTTTTAGCTCACTGCACCATCCCAGTTTCAGAACCTGGCTGTATGCAAATTAGTCTGTTCCTGTCCCAGTGCATGATGGGAACAGGGCAAACCAAACTACAAAAGCCAATTCTTACACTGGGAAGGAAACAAGCTCCCGGGGACCGGTTTCTGGCATTACAGCCGTCTTCGGCCCGGTTTGCTTGAATCCTGATGGTGCAATGAGCAAGGGTCTCACATCTGAGAATACCCTTCCACGCTTAGGGTGGACAAAAATATTTACAACAAGGGGTGGTGAGGGACAGAGTCTCTGAATTAAGCAGAAAGCTCTCACCCAGTCAAGAGATCAGGGCTAGATCCAACACCGTTTTTTAGCTCACTGCACCATCCCAGTTTCAGAACTTGGCTGTATGCAAATTAGTCTGTTCCTGTCCCAGTGCATGATGGGAACAGGGCAAACCAAACTACAAAAGCCAATTCTTACACTGGGAAGGAAATAAGCTCCCGGGGACCGGTTTCTGGCATTACAGCCGTCTTCGGCCCGGTTTGCTTGAATCCTGATGGTGCAATGAGCAAGGGTCTCACATCTGAGAATACCCTTCCACGCTTAGGGTGGACAAAAATATTTACAACAAGGGGTGGTGAGGGACAGAGTCTCTGAATTAAGCAGAAAGCTCTCACCCAGTCAAGAGATCAGGGCTAGATCCAACACCGTTTTTTAGCTCACTGCACCATCCCAGTTTCAGAACCTGGCTGTATGCAAATTAGTCTGTTCCTGTCCCAGTGCATGATGGGAACAGGGCAAACCAAACTACAAAAGCCAATTCTTACACTGGGAAGGAAACAAGCTCCCGGGGACCGGTTTCTGGCATTACAGCCGTCTTCGGCCCGGTTTGCTTGAATCCGGATGGTGCAATGAGCAAGGGTCTCACATCTGAGAATACCCTTCCACGCTTAGGGTGGACAAAAATATTTACAACAAGGGGTGGTGAGGGACAGAGTCTCTGAATTAAGCAGAAAGCTCTCACCCAGTCAAGAGATCAGGGCTAGATCCAACACCGTTTTTTAGCTCACTGCACCATCCCAGTTTCAGAACCTGGCTGTATGCAAATTAGTCTGTTCCTGTCCCAGTGCATGATGGGAACAGGGCAAACCAAACTACAAAAGCCAATTCTTACACTGGGAAGGAAACAAGCTCCCGGGGACCGGTTTCTGGCATTACAGCCGTCTTCGGCCCGGTTTGCTTGAATCCTGATGGTGCAATGAGCAACGGTCTCACATCTGAGAATACCCTTCCATGCTTAGGGTGGACAAAAATATTTACAACAAGGGGTGGTGAGGGACAGAGTCTCTGAATTAAGCAGAAAGCTCTCACCCAGTCAAGAGATCAGGGCTAGATCCAACACCGTTTTTTAGCTCACTGCACCATCCCAGTTTCAGAACCTGGCTGTATGCAAATTAGTCTGTTCCTGTCCCAATGCATGATGGGAACAGGGCAAACCAAACTACAAAAGCCAATTCTTACACTAGGAAGGAAACAAGCTCCCGGGGACCGGTTTCTGGCATTACAGCCGTCTTCGGCCCGGTTTGCTTGAATCCTGATGGTGCAAAGAGCAAGGGTCTCACATCTGAGAATACCCTTCCACGCTTAGGGTGGACAAAAATATTTACAACAAGGGGTGGTGAGGGACAGAGTCTCTGAATTAAGCAGAAAGCTCTCACCCAGTCAAGAGATCAGGGCTAGATCCAACACCGTTTTTTAGCTCACTGCACCATCCCAGTTTCAGAACCTGGCTGTATGCAAATTAGTCTGTTCCTGTCTCACTGCACCATCAGGATTCAAGCAAGCCGGGCCGAAGAAGGCTGAAATGCCAGAAACCGGTCCCCGGTAGCTTGTCTCCTTTCTGGTGAAGAATTGGCTTGGTAGTTTAGTCTGCCCTGTTCCCATGATGCACTGGGCCAGGGACAGACTGATTTGCATATAGCCAGGTTCTGAGCTGGGATGGTGCAGTGAGATAAATAACGGTGATGGATCAAACCCTGATCTTTGGACTGGGTAAGAGTGGTCTGCTTAATTCAGACACTCTGTTCATCACCACCCCCTTTTCTGAATCGTTTTTGGCCACTATAGGTGTGGCAGGGTATACTCAGACATGAGTCCCTTTCTCACTGCACCATCAGGATTCAAGCAAGCCGGGCCGAAGAAAGCTGAAATGCCAGAAACTGGTCCCCGGTAGCTTGTCTCCTTTCTGGTGAAGAATTGGCTTGGTAGTTTAGTCTGCCCTGTTCCCATGATGCACTGGGCCAGGGACAGACTGATTTGCATATAGCCAGGTTCTGAGCTGGGATGGTGCAGTGAGATAAATAACGGTGATGGATCAAACCCTGATCTTTGGACTGGGTAAGAGTGGTCTGCTTAATTCAGACACTCTGTTCATCACCACCCCCTTTTCTGAATCGTTTTTGGCCACTATTAGTGTGGCAGGGTATACTCAGACATGAGTCCCTTTCTCACTGCACCATCAGGATTCAAGCAAGCCGGGCCGAAGAAGGCTGAAATGCCAGAAACCGGTCCCCGGTAGCTTGTCTCCTTTCTGGTGAAGAATTGGCTTGGTAGTTTAGTCTGCCCTGTTCCCATGATGCACTGGGCCAGGGACAGACTGATTTGCATATAGCCAGGTTCTGAGCTGGGATGGTGCAGTGAGATAAATAACGGTGATGGATCAAACCCTGATCTTTGGACTGGGTAAGAGTGGTCTGCTTAATTCAGACACTCTGTTCATCACCACCCCCTTTTCTGAATCGTTGGGGCTTCCTCAGGGCATTTTGTAAATATAAATAGTCGCTGCGATAGAGTGGGAAATTGGTCCTTTCCCAGTAGTTATAGCGGTTCGGTAAGACGATGTTAATCACGCGTCCCTTGCAGTCAATCGGCATGTTAGCCGATTGACTTGATTGAAGACATTGAATGACCACCTGTAACGCTACTAAGCAGAATCTTTGCTTTTTCAGAAATTTGTTGAGATTCCTAAGATGTAATATCAGTCTTCAGTCTCTGGACTTTTTCCTTCTTATTTTCCTCTTGCAACAGATGAAGTTGTTGATGGGGCTTCTTGCCTGGTGATGTCGTTGGAGGTTTTTGGACAAACTCTAAAGTGTGACCGTATTTTAGAAGATAAAAAAATTCTGACATACTGGTTAGAATGAAAATAAATCTTTCCAGCTACAGGTGCATTCCAATGCTTTGTGATCTTTCCCAACTTGTCACTGCCTTCTTGATCCCTCGCTCTTTCAAGATTGGTTTCCAGACCTTTTACGAGGGGCTTATTAATGGTGAGGAGTAAAAGGTGGAGCTCTATACTATTGTAGGAAGGAGTGGTGGTAGCGCCATATAGAGATTGTATATTGCTAACAGCTATAGGGCTGGTCGCCTCATCTGTAGGAGTGCATGCTTATTCCACGCAGTCCTCTCAAGAACTGTGGGCATCCTCGCTGAATCACACCGAGAGATCGAGCCACCCCAGTGTCAACCTTAATAGAATGGAGGACATCATAGATTCCCCCTCATTGATCTAAGATCTTGGTTTGTACTTCCAGTCTAAAAGAAGCAGCTCACAGCCAACCTTGTCTTTGCAAGACAGCTACTCCAGCTAGTTGTCTGAAATCAGTCAGTGATACCTATAGCAGTTTCAATGACTGCTCAAGACGTCCTCTCGCCAAAAAAGTTATCACATTTTGAATCCACCGCTCCAATCCCAGCTTTAGCATCAGCTGGGAAAAAAAACTACAATTAATTTACATTTGTATCCCCCAGTTTCCAGGTTGCTCCAACATCATCAAAAAACCATCAGGTGAGGTCACAAGAAAACAATTGTATGTAAAAGGGACAATTCACAGATGAAGATCACCGTTGTAAGTGTACGTTTGAGATAGTCCATCATCTCGTCCCATCGATGGGTTATAGGGATATTCCTGAGGCCAGCTCGCTAGTCTTTCCACAAAAGTCTGCTTTCAGCATTTAACCATCCAAGAGTCACTTGCAGCCATCTGATGGATATAGGGGGGCATGAGTTGGCATTTTCCCAGTGCGTAGTAAAAATGGGATGTGCTCACAGCAATGTTAAATTCATAAACTTCAGAGCTGCAATCTTGTGTTTGGGGCATGCATAAGACCCAGTGCACACATTTCTAATGATCCCCACACCTGGTGCCCTGATGCTTGTAGCATTGTGGTGACCTCATCCCATGTAAGCATGACAGACTAGCAGGACCTCAACATGTGTGGGGGATCGGCGTCAGGAGCTGCGCATCTAGGGCAGGTGGGTGTCGTAGTAAGGTCAATCTTGTAAAGTTTATATAGTGTGAGATAGGCCCTTTTTAGGATATCAAATGGAAACAGTTTCAGTGCTTTATTCGATTTCACAATAAAAGCATAAAAGTGCACTGCCATTACACTGTAAAATCTTAATACACAATATAATAAAATGGGTTCATAAGACAAATTATTTCTTTAAAAACGATGCCCAGTACTAGTTAAGAGCAATTCAACATTTTCTTTCTGGCATAAAATACAGCCCAAAACATCTTGACACACCGGAGCATGTCTTCATGGTAGACAAATATTGTAGGTAGAGATAGGGCGGCATTGTGTGAAGTTGACTGATCTTAAAATGGCCAAAATCTAACATTTTGTAAAATTGCTCTAAAATTTGCAGAAAAGAAATACATGCAATCAATCAATCAATCAATCACAGCATTTATAAAGCGCGCTACTCACCCGGGAGGGTCTCAAGGCGCTGGATGCATGGCACTCTGTGCCGTCAGAGTATCACAGGGACTATTTATTCATTTTGAAGACCAAACATTAATGTCAGGATAACTAATTAAACGATGATCAGTATCCAATCTTAAGCTGGTAAGTATAAATCTATGCCTAGAGTGTAATACAAATTTAAGATAAGGTTGCATTTCATACATAGTTAGAATGCCTTGGGTTTTTAAGACACTAGGTTTTAATATTTCAATGGTCAATCTGCGATTCTCAAGGTGCGTCATACATTCGTGTTTCAAGTCTTTTCTATTAATGGCTTCCTGGGATACGGGCTTCTCGTAATAGTAAGGATACCCCTGGTCAAGGAAAAAATGTTGGTTATATGTCACCCAAGGTATACGTAAAGATGAGCTCGCCTTAAAGCTATCCCTAATAATGGCAAGATTTAAGCCACTAGAGTCCAATGTTCACATTTTATGCCAGAATAGAATGGGCTACCGCATTATCAAATCAATTTAAATGACGCGCTGCGGGATATCTTGCGAGAGCAGACTTGTATCCGGGTCCCCTTTGAATCACGCAGGGGTCGTTGTATGTTTGTTTCCCATTGGGCTCCAAGTCTAGGTCATTCTATAGCTATATGTTGGGTGAAAGAAGTCAACCGCCATTTTCATCAAGTGTCTAGAATCTCCCATTGTATTTAGCCTTTGGACGACTGCATGTGTGCTTTGTTCAGCCAGCCTTGTATAGTAGGAGCAACATAATTGTCCCATCGGGGTCGAATACTGAGTCGCGTGCACTAACGTTCCATCTTCATCACCACCTGTACTGCACCTTGTGGGGATATAGTCTTAGGCGCCAGAGGTGAGTGGTATGATGACCGAGTTAGTGGAGTGAGCCGGGATGGGAACTGCACTGGCGTACACGGTGTGGTCGATTGTGGCCTAGAGCCCTCTGGAGTTGTAGGCTTGCTTTCTACTATTCTAAGGATTCGGCTCAGAAAAGCATTTATAATAATCAGCAGACATAGATCCTTGAGTACCTGCTCCATCTCTTCAGGTGGTGTTTGCTTTGTGTGCTCAGAAGTGTCCAATTCGTATTGTCATCCATCATCATCATCTTCATCACATCCGGATCCTGGACAAGGGGTTGGGAAGAGCGGCCAGTGTCTGGACTGTGAATCTGGCTCTGATCCTTCGCAAACACGAATTATTCATATTCATCCTTCTTTTTCCTCCTGACACTAGTATTTAACTTTCCACTGATTGTGACTTTATGATGGTCTAAAAGATCTTTTTTGTCTCCGTTTTCTGTGTCAAGAAGACAGTGCAGTGGATGAGGAGAAACTTTACTTGTGGTAGTATGTTCAGTCATTAATGCAATTCTAATCCTCTTTTCGGAAATCAGGATTATTTTGTGTTTTGTTGGTGTTGGCAGTATATCCGTCTAGTCTCATCCACAGTGTTTCCGTTGTCAGTGCAGAGGTTGACATGGTTTAGGAGAATGACGTTGAAGGCATTTTGATGGAAGCTGTTGCATTCGTCCACGATGTCTTAGTATACGGTGTCTTAGTCGCTGGTGTCTTCGTCAACGGTGTCTTGATCTATGGTGTCTTCGTCAACGGTGTCTTAGTCAATGGTGTCTTAGTCAATGGTGTCTTAGTCAACAGTGTCTTAGTCGACGGTGTCTTAGTCGATGGTGTCTTCGTCAACGGTGTCTTGATCGATGGTGTCTTCGTCAACGGTGTCTTGATCGATGGTGTCTTCGTCGATGGTGTCTTGGTCGATGGTGTCTTAGTTGATGGTTCTTAGGGATGGTGTTACATTTTACGGAGTCGTTTCTACAGCATTAGTGTCATCGACATTGGTGATTTCTTAATCATAAATCATGCTGTTGATGAACAAGTTACTTACCCTCTGTAATGCCTTTTCTGGTAGAGTCTCTATCTAACAGCAGATTCCTCACCTTAGAATATTCCCCAGGCGTCAGACTAGAACCAGACAACCTTGAGTAGTACCTCTGGGCACAAGTAGGTGGCATCCATCAGCTCCACATCTGCATCACGCACTTCGGAGTGATGTTGAGGTGCCTATATGAGCATCACCCTTGTGCACTGACATCAATTTCTTACGTAAGCATTCCCGAGCCAAAAACGCAAAGCCACATAAACATCAATGTTTTCATTATTGTGCGGCACCTAATGGGATCTTTAGGGTGAAAGCCCAGTCCGCAGAGCAGGGAGGATCAGTAAGGAATCTGCGGGTAGATGGAATCCCTACCTGAAAAAGCGATACTGAAGGTAAGTAACTTGTTCTTATGTTATTGACTTCTAATCACGGATTCCTTACCACAGAATAGACACCCAAGCAATACCTCCCAGGAGGTGGGTCTTGGAACTGGCACAAACCAAAAAAGTCCTGAAGGACCGTACGGGCAAAATGGCTGGCTCGATAAACCTGACTGGCCAAGCAGTAGTGCTTTGTGAACGTGTGGAGTGACACCCACATAGTGGCTTGGCAGATGTCCAGAACAGGTATCCGGTATAGTGAACAAGGTGGTCTTAGACATAATTTAGTCAAAACATTCAATGTAGCACTTTCTTGATTTTTTTTGTTATGTACGGGACTTAATCCTGTGAAAGAAAAAGAAAGCATACAAGAGCGGAATCATTTGGAATTTATAGCTGAGGTGCTGATCCTCCCTACAAGGGTCGAAACGTCGACGATCTCCCCCATTTGGGGCCTGCACCCCTGCTCCCTGCTCCCCTCTCCCCTTGATTATCTACACAGATGCTATTTATTTATTTTATTTGTAGCATTTGTAGAGCGCTCTGTAACCCTACGGGCATCCTGGCGCTTAGGTACATAGCTAAGAGCTTTGTGGGGACAGGAGCATGGACAAGATGCTGAACCGGGTAGATTTATTTATTGTGATGGGTTTTAGGAGGGTTTTTTGGAAAAAGCCAAGTTTTCACCTTTTTCCGAAAGGTCAGAAGATCATTAGTTTTTCTGATGTCGATGGGGAGGTTGTTCCATAAGTGGGCTGCAGCAATACTGAAAGCTCGTCCTCCACAGGTGGCTTTCTTGATCCTGGGGATGCTGATGAAGTTTAAAGATGAGGATCGAAGAGACCGGGTGGGCTCATACCACTTGAATTTGTTCTGGAGTGGTCGGGGACCTAGCCCGTGAACTGCCCTGAAAACAATACATAGGGATTTAAAGCAAATCCTTTGGTGTATGGGCAGCCAATGTAGGTCAGCCAGGGCAAGAGTGGTAGAGGATCTACGCTCACGGGAGAGTGCCAGTTTGGCTGCAGCTGCCTGGACACTCTGGAGTCTGGAGATGAGGTAGGCAGGGGATTCCAGCAGGAGAGCATTGCAGTAGTCCAGGCGGCTGAGGATAGTACTCCTGACTATGTCGGCTCTAGTCTGTGGGGGCAGGAGAGGCAGCAGTCTTCGAAGTCCTCTTAGTAGGGCGAAACAGCAGCTAACCCGCTTATTGACGTTAGTCTCTAGGCTTAGTTTGTTGTTGATAGTGACTCCAAGATTTTTTACTGAGCTCACTGGGGTGGGTGAGTCCCCTAGCGACTGAGGCCAGAAATCTGGCGGTAAACTTTTGGGGATTTTTCCTACTGTGCAATGCAGTATTTCAGTTTTCTCACTGTTGAATTTTAGTGAGTTCTGATTGAGCCAGAGGGACATATCCAGCATACAGGTGTGGAAAGTTTCCATCGAGCTTGCTCGAGCTCCGTCCAGCGAGATTATCAGCTGGGTGTCATCTGCGTAGTTTGTCACGCTGATGCCATGGCTTTTGATGATCCGCATCAGGGGTTGCATATAAATATTAAAGAGTATAGGGCTGATAGCAGACCCCTGTGGGACCCCGTGCGGGACTTTCATAAACTCTGAATGATAGGGAGGGATAGATACTGCCTGCCACCTGTCCGTCAAGTAAGAGCGGAGCCAGTTGAGCACGACCCCTCCAACTCCGATGTTCCTCAATCTTTCTATCAGGATGCCGTGGTTCACCGTATCGAACGCGGCGGACAGGTCAAGCAGAATCAGAGTTGCTGATTCTCCCCTGTCCGCCCTCATTCGCAGGTCATCCATGACTGTCAGCAAGGCTGACTCCGTTCCATGAACTGGTCTGAAGCCAAACTGCTCCTCTTCCAGGATGTTGTTGGTTTCTAGGAAGAGGGCTAGAGATCTACTGACCCACCTCTCTATGATCTTTATTGGATATGGTAGAAGGGATATGGGTCGGTAGTTCTTTTGGCAGCTGGGGTCCAGATTTGGTTTTTTTAATAGCGGGGTGACGATTGCCAGTTTCCAGTCTTTGGGCACGGAGCCTGTGCAAAGAGACTGATTACATAGTTGATGCAGAGCTGGTAAAATATCATCCTCAAAATTCTTGGCTATTCTATGGGGAAGAGGGTCTAGAGGAGAGCCTGAAGACGTATTGAGGGCTGTTGTGAGGAATTCCTGTTCCGAAGGAATCACAAAGTTTTCCAGGGAAGCATTTGAGAGGGGATACGTATCAGGTTCTACCTTCTCGTCTATGTTCATTTGGATGCTGTTGTCTTGCATTGGGGAGATAGGATTGCTATTCATTCCCTCTACGATTTTGCTGATTTTGTCTTGGAAGAACACTGCTAGGTCGTCGCAGAGTTCTTGTGAGGGCTTGATTTGGCTATTAGCACAGGCGGGGTGGGAGAGCTCTTTGATGAGCCTAAAGGTATCCCGGGATTTATTAGAGCTTTTGAGGGTTACCTCAGCAAAATAATTGGATTTGGCTGTGATTATTTCCTTCTTGTATTGTGAAATAGTGAGCCTCCATCGTACTTTCTCCTGGTCTGAGTAGTTTTTCCTCCAGAGCTTCTCTGCCTTTTTGCAGGTATTTTTTAGTTCTTTCAGTTTATCCGTGTACCAGGGGGCGGAGGGTTTTCCCCTTTTTGTGATTGTTTTCAGCGGGATGACGACGTCGAGTTTTTTTGTAGTCTCATGGCAAAAGGAAAGATAATTTGTAGTGACATCATTCTCTATTTTGAACGAGGCCCCAGCCTGGCGTAGATCGATCTTTCCCTCCTCTTTCCTCTTCATCAGGTTCTTCCAGTCACGGCCTAAGAAGGTTTTGACGTGCGATCTCGTGGCTCCCTTGTGGGACGGGATGTGGGATTTGAACCTGATGATGTAGTGATCTGACCAGCCTACTGGTAGGATAGTGTCTAGGGTCAGTAGGTCTTCAGCCGCAAAAATTAGATCTAGTGTGTTTCCTAGTATGTGTGTAGGAGTGTTTATCCACTGTTTCAGCCCTAGATTGTGGCAGGATTGAGTAATATTGTGCAAGGCTGCACGTAGCTGGTCATTGTCCCATATATTAAAATCGCCCAGTATCAGCAGCCTGTTGTGGGAGATTGATATATTATTTATGACCGTGATTAATTCCTGCTGTTGTGAGGCATTGAAATGCCCCGGAGACCTGTATCATTCAAGGGCCGTGAGGCAGTGTTCAGAATCATGTTTTATGGAAATCCCGAGGATTTCTACACAGGAGACGGTGTCAATGTCCAGGGTAGTGAGGTTTAGTTGTTCCTTAAAAATGATCCCCAAGCCTCCTCCTCGACCTGAGTGTCTGGGTTTCTGAATGATCTTGAACCCGTCTGGACATGCAAGGCCTAGTTCTGATTCTATTCCTTCAGCCATCCATGTCTCGGTTAGGAACAGGATGTCGAGGTTATTAGTCTCAATCAGAAGCTGTATTTCAGTAGCGTGTTTCGGAAGGGATCGGACATTTAAAAGTCGCTATGACACTGTGACAAAAAACTACTTACCTTTGCACTTCCTACTGCACCTGGCAGCAAACCCCAACCTTTACTGTCTCAAATTGTATATATAATGTAAATAAATTGCAAATTTATGTTGCCCCAGATTACTGTATTTTTAGAATTACTTTGGGTACTGTTAATATCAGATACGCATTTGGCTGTTGTATGCTTTCTTTTTCTTTTACAGGATTAAGTGCCGTACGTAACAAAAATAATCAAGAAAGTGCTACATTGAATGTTTTGACTAAATTATGTCTAGGACCACCTTGTTCACTATACCGTTTGATACCCAGGTCCTTTGACTTTCTCTGGGTTAGACCCCATTTTTTCAATGACAGAACAGGTACCCTGCACGAACATGCAGAAGTAGCGGCCTTGGCCCTGGTGGAAGGGGCCCTCAAACCCTCATGAGGCTGGCTTCTTAGCTAGTGTACAGCAGATCTTAATGCAGAGTACAATCCATCGAAAGATGGTCCGCTTCTGCACAGCCATGCCCTTTTTCACTCTAGTGTACCCGATGAAGAGGTGACCGTCCACTTGATGCTCTTTGGTGCGATCAATGTCTAACTACTGAACTCTCTTTGGGTTGAAGCGATGGAGTCTCTCCTCTTTTTTGGAAGGAAGAGGTGGGATGAAAAAGGTAGGAAGACTGATACGCTGACCAACAGGGGGTTGACAACCTTCAGCAGGAAGGAGGCACGCGTCGAGAGGACCAGTTTGTCTGGCAAATGGCTGGGGTAAGGAGGGTGGACTGACAGCTTGAAGCTTTCTGACCCTCCTGGCCAATGTAGTGGCCACTAAGAAGACCGTTTTTGTGAGTCAATAGCCGCAGGGACTGCTGTTCAGTGTCTCGAAGGGAGAACACATCAAAAACTTGAGAGACAGATTGAGGTACCACTGGGGCATCACAAAGGGGGTAGGAGAAAAAAAGTGTTGTAAACCTTTCAGATGTCAAGACACAACAGGTGACTTGAACGGAGATTGTGGGCCCGATACCCACAGGATAACCAAAATGTTCAACAAATAACTGTTAACAGTTCCCAGGGAAAGGCCTTGCTGGGTAAAGATGAAACAAAAAGCAACACCTCTGACCAAGGTGCAGAAAGGGGATCCACATGACATGAGGAGCACAGGCTACAAACTTATTCTAAATGCAGGAGTTTTAGTGGAGGGATGCCTCGCTGCCAAGACGAAATTACAGACCTCAGGAGGATGATCAAAAACTCTCAAGTGCGTCGCTCCATTTCAATGCACGAAGATGGAGTGGGCACAGGTTCAGGTTCAGGACCTTGTCTCACTGTTGCAACAGGAGATACTCCGTAAGGGGCAGCCTGATCGGAGGACCAATGCTCATTAATTTCTCAGGAGTTCGGGATGCCATACTCCCTGTGCCCAATCTGGAGCCAGTAGGAAGACTTGGGCCAGGTCGCTCTTGATTTTCTTGAGAACTTGGGGCAAGAGCAGTATAGGCAGAAAAGCGTACATGAGTCCAGATTTCCATTCTAAAAGGAATGTGCCTCCCAGCGAGAGTCGCTTTGGAAACTCTAATGACAGAAGTACGGACATTGCGCGTTTTCATCATTGGCAAGATATTGAGCCAAGCCTGTCTACATTCATGGAAAAGACCTTGCGCCATCTCCATGTGTGGTTGTTTTCGCGATCAATAATCATTAGCGGCTGAGATTGTCTCCCTGGCATTCAAGGAGCCAGCCAGGTGCTGTGCACCAGGAAAAGATCCTGGCATCACCACCAAATCCAGAGGTTCAGAGCTTTCTGGCACAGATTCTAAGATGCCACCCAACCCTCTTTGCTGCGATACCTCATAGCAGTGGTTTTGTCCACGAACTCAGCTCAGAAGACTGATAAGAAGCTGAGATTCTGCTGGGAACCAGATTTCTCTGATCTCCACCTCTCCCAAATGGCCACCCCAAACCCAGAAGTGATGCATCAGTCACCACTGTCAGCTCTGGGTCGGGGAAGAGAGAGGGGCCTGCCACTGACCCAACTGCAGTTTGTCAACAACCACTGCAGATCTTGTGCAGTCTCCCTTGAGATCTGGATCAGGCTGGAGAGATTCCCCTGGTGCTGTGCCCACTGGAACCTCAGATCCTATTGCAGAACCCGCGTATTCCATCTGGCGTGCCTTACCCGGAGAACGAAGGAGGTCATCAGCTGGAGCTGCCTCAGAGTCAGTCTGACCGCAATCCAGCACTTAGGCTGAAACATTGGGATCCTAGCCAGAATATACTGGACTCTCCACTCCGGAGGGGAGGCGCGGAACTGCACTGTATCCAGAATGGCTCGGATGAAAAAGAGCATCTGAGAAGGAGTCTGGTGTGACTATGGCATGTTGATAGTAAACACTAGGAAATGTGCCATAGTCTACAGGTGGATGACGCCTGCCTGGGGTGAGCCTGCCTTCAACAGCCAGTCATCAAGGTAGGGAAAAACTGGAACCCCAGACCTCCAAGGATGAACAGCAACCACTGCCATCACTTTGGTGAACACTAGGGGGAAGCTGGTGAAGCCAAATGGGAGCCCAGCGAACCGAAAATGCTCGTGGCCCACGGTGACGGCACGTAACGCTTGTGGGCTTGCAGGAAGAGGATGTAAATCCATTGCTACCATCCTGCCACCAATGGGACTGCTCTGTTGGATGGAGGGCATACTAAAAGAGGTTTAGAGGCTGTGGCTGCTGGAGCGGTGGGGGACTGGACAGGTTGTTGGGCCTGGCTCACAGGGCCGGACTGGCAAGGCCGGGCACCAGACAATCCCCCGGTAGGCTGCCAGGGGTGGGGGCCAGTTTTTGGTCTGGGGGCCGGTTTTGTTCCTGGGTGGGGCATTTTTTGTACTGCGCTCACTCCGCTCAGTACATACTGTAGAGTTAGCCAGGGGTAAGGGATGCCTATGCCTCAGAGTGGGGCCTACAGTACACTCTCTGTGAATGACGACACAGACACTTGGCTACAGGTTAGGGGCCGAAGCCCACGAGACGGTCTCGAGCCCGTTTATTTATCCCTGAGGGCTTGACCCTCCCCCAGGCTGTATGCGTGAGTGTGTGCGTGTGTGGACGGTCCGGGTCGCTCCGTCAGTACATCCCTCCAAACTCACAGTTCTTTAGTCCCGGCTACTTGGCTGTTTCGGCAGCACAGAGACCCCACGCGTAGTCTTTGAGTCTCTGACTGGGGGTCGGGTTTGGTCGGAGATGGTATCTTTGACTTCGCTGCCCTCCTGCCATTTCTTCGCTCATTGGTTCTTCGGCATTGCGTGCGGGACTTGCCCGGGTGGCACTTGGCTCTGTGGCTGGTCTGGATGGCAACAGCTCTCGGTCCTGATGACTCGCCGGCGTCCCGGGGAGGATTGGGTCATCGTCACCGCACTCCATATCTTCCGGCGTCGGCCCTCTCGGGATCCCTTCCGTGGAGACACGCTGAAACAACGACACATTCATTGTCATGGCTCTCGTGCCGTGGGAGGCTGATACCATTGTGCCATGGATGTTCACGATCTCCCACACTTCGGGTTCGAACGTCGTCTGATACTTCCAGTTGCGGTGTCGAGTCTTGAGCACTACATGGTCTCCGACCGCCAGTGGTCGGACACGGGCCCCCCTCGCCCGGCTTGCTCGTTCGTTAGTGTGTCGCCTTCTGTCTTGGGTTGCTTCATGGTTTAGCTCAGGGGATTGCCACGCCGGGCTCGTTGGTATGCAGTCTCGTGGTGTCCTCCGAAACATGACGTGCGCCGGAGCGCATTTGGTGGTGCAATGTGGTGTTTGCCTGTAAGCGCTCCGGAACTGCGCCAGACACTCTTCTGGCAGCTCTCCTTGCTCCACACCAATCTGCAATGCCCGGTTCATTGTCCGCATAAACCTTTCGACCTCGCCGTTGGCTTGAGGCCACTGTGGCGTGATCTTCCGATGGTGTATTCCTCGCCTATTTAGGTAGGTCTTGAAGTCGCTGCCCTGAAAGGGTGGCCCGTTGTCTGACCTTATTTCATCAGGAAAGCCTAGCATGGTGAATGTCCGATCCAACGCTGGCTTTACGTGGTTGAATGAGGTGGAGGGTACCACCTCCACCACCGGGAATCTGATGCACGAGTCGATCAGCACCAGGGCTTGCCGTCCATCAGGGAACAAACCAAAATCGATGCTTATCTTTGTCCATGGGATGTCACAAAGGTCTTCCGTGATTACAGGGTGTGGCGCTGGCTCTTGGCTTGTGATGACACACGAATGGCAGTTGAGGATCTCCTCCTCTACAGCATGGTCGATGCCCGGGAACCACACCCTACCACGCAAACAAGCCTTCGTCTTGGCCACTCCCTGATGACCTTGATTAGCAAGGCGGACTACTTCCCGCTGTAGGCTTGAGGGGATAACAATGGTGGCACCACGCAAGACCACCCCATGTGGACCCGTGCAGAGTTCACTTTGGGCCTGCCACATCTGTTGTCGAAATTTCTGTTCTTCCTGCGTCAGCGCGCTAGCTCCTTCCAGGAAACGCTTCCAGTTGCGATTCTCGAGCGTGGCCTTCACTCGGTGGAGACATTCATCCCGGTCCGTGGCTGCCCCAATCTCTTCCAGCTTAAGGGCCTTGGGGCATGCATCTTGCGACAGCACCCGGATGAACTCCTCCACGTCGTCCAGATCGTCCAGTTCTGATGCGAGGGAAAGGTGTCCGGATGGCCGACAGAAAGTCCTCGAATCTGTACGTTTGAAGTTGGGCGGCCCATCTTTCAATCCGGGGAGGCGCCAGCCTGGCCGACCCCCCGAATAGCGGCACCAGTGGCTTATGGTCAGTGACGACCTTGAATTTGTGTCCGAACAGGTACAAATGAAAGTGTTGACATGCCCACTTTATGGCGAGCGCCTCCCTTTCTATCTGTGCATAGCGCATCTCCGTTGCTGTCAGCGCCCGGCTGGCATAGGCCGTGGATACCCATTCTTGGTCTTCTGCATCAGGACTGCCCCTAGTCCTACCGGACTAGCGTCCACGACGACCTCCATTTGTCTGTGTGGCCTGAAGTACGCCATGACCTTGTCGTCTATGAGGGCGTCCTTTACTGCCCGGAATGCCTCGTCCTCTTTCACGGACCACGTCCATGGGTGGCCCGACTTGGTGAGTGCGTGCAGGGGTTCTGACAGGGACGCTAGGTTGGGGATGAAACTGCCACAGTACGTGGCCATCCCCGAGAAGCTGCGGACTTCGGTTGCGGACGTCGGCTTGGGGGCTGCCCGGATGGCATCAGCCTTCTTCGGGTCTACTCTCAGACCGTCGCAGGAGAATATATACCCAAAGATCTCCACCGACTCATTGTAGAACGAGCACTTTTCGCGGTGTAGCGTGAGTCCGTGATCAGCCAGCCTTCGAAGTGTGGCCCGAAGGTGTCCATGGTGCTCTTCAAGCGTTTTAGAGAAGACCAGAATATCATCACTTAGGTTGATCACCCCTGGGAGCCCCGAGAGTGTCTCTTTGATTGCATTTTGGAACACTTCGGCGGTAGAAGAGACGCCAAAACTCAGGCACTTGTACCTGCGGAGGCCAACGTGGGTCGAAAACGTTGTGATATTCCGGCTGTCGGGGTATAGCTCAAGCTGGTGGTAGCCCGTGTTTAGGTCCAGTTTGGAGAACCACCGGGCTCCGTTCAGACCGGTCACTATATCGTCCATAGTTGGCGTGAGGTGTCGCTCTCTTTTGACTGCCTTGTTAGGGAGGCGCATGTCCACACAGAGTCTTATGGCGCCTGGTTGTTTGGGCTTGGGGGCCACCACGAGGGGCGACACCCAGGGCGTCGGGCCCGACACAAGTTCCTCAAGCTTTTTCAGTTCTTCTTCCACCTGCGGCTGTAGGTGGAAGGGCACTCTCCTGTGGCGCAGTGCTGTCGGCTTCACCGTGTGGTCGATGTGTAGCTTGAACATTTTTCCTTTTAGGCCGCCTAGTCCTTGGAAGAGCACCGGGAACTCATCCAACATGGCGTCCGCATGCCGCACGTGTATCTGGTTGGTGAAAAACACCAATCGGAGGTCCTCCGCGGTGTGGCAGCTGAGGAGCGTGCCTCGCTTGCCTCCGGTCACGTAAAATTTCGTGTTCACTTCTTGGCCATTGCATGTTACCGTCACGTCGATTACTCCTCGTAGAGGCAATGGATCGTCGCTGTCGTACGTGTATATCCTGGCTTTTGAGGGAGACAGCGGCAGTCGGGGGGACAGTTGTTCATACTGTGAGTTGTCCATCACGTTCACTGACGCCCCTGTGTCAATCAATGCTTGTACCGGGGAACCCTCAATGTGGACCTCGCACATAGGTGGGGGTCGTCTCCTTGATCCATCACGACCCACGAAAGAGACGAAGAATACGTCTTTGTCCTCTTCCTCGTCCACGCGAAATGCTGCTTGTGCAGAGTCACCACAGGGTCCGAGGTACTCGAGCGAGATTTGATGCACTCCTTGACTGACACCCCTTTCACCTGGACCGGCGCGACGGCTGCCACTGCTGGGGCACACTTTCGCAAAATGATTCATTTTTCCACAGTTGGAGCATGTTTTTCCACGTGCGAAGCACCGGCCACTCGACGGGTGGTCCATTCCACAGTTCCCGCATGTGGAGCGCGAGGCTCCCGGTTGTTGTTGGCCTTTCTGGGCGGATGGAAATGGCCTTCTGCGGATGACGTCGACGTGTTCCTCCTTAATGGACACGTGCTTGGTTGGCATCGCAGGCCTGTCCAGTGCGGCCTGCATCGCTTCCGCTTGGGCATTTGAGAGTTTGTGCGACCTGGCAAACACCAGGATCTCGTCCAGGCTTATTCGGGGCTGCCGTAGGATGAGGCGTCCCAGCTGAACCGACCGACAGTCTTGGATGAGGTGCGCTCTGATTTCTAGTGTTCTGTCCGGCAACTCGCAGGAGGTCGCCAGCTTGCGAAGTCTCGCGGAGTAGACGTCGATCGATTCGCCTTCTGCTTGGCGGGCCTGGCGCAGCTTGAACCACTCATAGTCCGGGTTGGCGCAGGGGTCAAAGTGGCGATTGAGCACCGTGATGGCGGCCGTGTAGTCGCTGTCGTCCCCTCTGTCTGGTAGGGTCTCGAACAGTTCATAGAGCTCGTCGCCTCCGTAGCACATGAGTAACAAGCGTTTGACTTTCGCGTCTGTTTCTCTGACCCCAACGCAATAATGTTCCAGCCGGCCTAACCAGAGGCGCCACCGTGCGGCGGCTGTGGGCGGGTCTGACAGATCGCTGAATGGCGGGAGTGGCGCTGCCATGGCGTGTCCCGGCAGAGCTGGCGTGGTGTTGGCAACTGGGGCAGGAGCCTGCACATTTTGCGGTACCACCGGCTGTTGAGCCGGGGCTTGCAGGGTCGGGTCGGCCGCCGCAGTGCCTGCACCTGCTTGCTGATTCATCCCTGGCGCGTGGTGGCACGTGGGCTATGTGCTGGTGCAGGTGTGCGTCTGTGGCGCGTGGTGGCTTGCTGTGGTGGCAGCTGGGCGAGCCTGTCCTGTCCTCCTGGGCTAAATGTGCGTTCCCTGGGGGCCTCCTGGCCTTAGCGGAACCTCCTGGGCCCCGAGATTCGGTTCTGCACGTCTCTCGGCGTGACCTGCCCCTCAAAACGCGGGAAATGATGGCTCCATGAGATGCGTGAGAATCGGTAGGGTGCGATCTCCGCGTCCGCGAGATGCGGGAGCAGGGAGAGCGGCGAGGGCCGATCCACCCCCCCCGATAGACGCGGAATGGGTCACCGCTTGACACCCTCCCCCAGGCGCGGACCGGCAGGCGTGCTGGGAAGGCAGAGAGGCGGAGCAGGGCCTCGTGGGAGCGCAGCAGGGCACGGCTGCTGTCGTGAGGCAGGCGGCGGACGCCAGCGCCTGGGAGGGCTCACCTTTGGCGCCACCATGGGCGCGAAGATACAGCAGGCCACGGGGGGGGGGGCTGGATCAGCTGACTCAGAGGCGGCACCCACGAGGTACCTGGGCCCCAGCCGTGGGCTCTAGTGCATGCAGCGCGAGCGCGGCAGTGAGCACACAGCGGGGGACGGCAATCACCCCCGCGTGGGCGAGGCGTGGGCGAAGTACCCGCCTCGTCGCCAGTGTAGAGTTGGCGAGGGGTAAGGGATACCTATGCCTCAGAGTGGGGCCTACAGTACACTCTCTGTGAATGACGGCACAGACACTTGGCTACAGGTTAGGGGCCGAAGCCCATGAGACGGTCTCGCGCCTGTTTATTTATACCTGAGGGCTTGACCCGCCCCCAGGCTGTATGCGTGAGTGTGTCCGTGTGTGGACGGGCCGGGTGGCTCCGTCAGTACACATAGGAGTCACTGCTCAATGCTCATTGCTGCAGCAGCAATGAGCAGTGACTCGTATGTACTGAGCGCAGTACAAAGCCTGCGGGCCAGCCGGCACGGCATTCACGTGACGTGGTGGAGTCACGTGAATGTAACTAACAGTGTGCGCGGCACTTCACTAACAGAGCAGTTAGCTGTCCAGTGCAGGCCCTGTGTCTTCTAAAGAGCCGAGCCTGCAGAGGCATGCAGCCTGCTTCGGTAGACTGGGTTCACGAACGTGCCTCTCCAGTGGGTTGAGATCAGGAAACACATTACAGCATGTCTCAGCTGCAGTAAATATGACCTCCGACCCCACCAATTCAATGGCCGAGGCAGGGAGTGAGTGAGTTGCGCGGCAACAGTTGGTAAGTGAAAGTCATAACCCTCGCATGTGCCTATTCAGCGGAGACCCCAGTCTCCATACTTACCGGCCCCCGCATTCTGCTGTTGTCAAAGGTGGGAAATAATGTCAGCCAACAAAACCTGGTATCATTAGTGGTCGTTGTTGGCTGCAGTTTATTAATAACCAAAGACATATTAATAACACAAACTGGTTTCAAGCAATCTTCCATTTTGCGAACATTACTCATCAATCATAATTATCAATCATAATTGGCATATTACACATTATGACACCCTCTTGTGATAGCGGGTGTCAGTCTCTTTGTGCCCTCCTTAGTTCGAAAATGGGGCTTGTACCCAAACCAGTTTGTTGCCAGTCTATTGGTGCTCCAGTGGTTGGTTGCCCACGCCTTCTGCGTGTTGCGGAGGGGAGCTTTCCAGTCGGGAGTTAGGTCCCCAGCTCGCTACCAAATTGCGCCCTGCCGTCCGGCCGGGTCTGGGCCGCGAGTGCCGTCTCCTCCTGTTACTCCCCTCCTTTATGCCGCCACGTCACCCTGCCGTGCGGCATTCAAAAGTGAGTGGCCATCCTCTTACACACCGCCCGCCGGTGTGTTTTCTTAGCCAACCAGTGTAGGATTTCCGCCACGCCGCAGGGAGGCCCACGTCTCACTGTGGCTCCACCCCCTGCACCTGGTTCGTGGCTCCCACCTTTCACCATATCTTTTCCCTTTTTTTTCTTTCTTTTTTTCTTTTTTTATATGCAACCTGCGAGTGACATTGCACCCCACAGGTTATCCCAAAACACCTTCATCCCCTTCTCGGATAGGTGTACCACGTCTTGCCCATAGAGCTCCGGGCGGCCCGGTTGGATGAGGCCGTGCCGAATTGATTCCAGGCCATTGGCGAGGCAAAACTTGTGCATTGCCACATTTAGTTTCCTTCTTGCGTTGTCGACGGCCTTGTTGGAATCGGCCCCTCTCCAATGTTTCCTGCTGATCATTTCGGACCAGACTACCGTCGTGGGTCCCAGCCACGCTGCTGTCTTGGTGAGATCCCTTTGGATGGCTTGCCCGACTGCTTTTCGCCCTAGCCGGGTCAGGTCGTTGCCCCCAAGGTGGATGATCAGGACGTCGGGCAACCAGGCCGAATCTGCCATGAGGCCGTCCAGCGTCGGCAGTAGCTGCTCCCATCTCATACCTGGCTGCCCTATCCACCGGATGTATGTCGCTTTGGGCCTGTTTATGCTGCGCCCCCCCTGCCGCCACCAAGACTCCATCCGGGACACGAATGAGTGCCCCACCACCCAGACCAGCTGCGGGCGTCCCCCTGTCGAGAGAAAGCATTCTGTTAGGTGGCTTATCTGCGCACCGTGTGCATTTAGGAGAGGGAGGGGGGTGCTGTCACCCTGCCGTGCGGCATCCCAAGGCGAATCCCTCTCGTTCCCTCCCCCCCCGTGGCTTTCTCTCTCTTTTCTCTTTTTTTTTATTTTTTTTTATATGAGGTGAGGGCGTATGTACGACTTGTACGCCCTGGAGCGCCATCTGCCCACTGCCTGGATCCTGTCCTCTGGCATGCCATGCTGCGCTGCCGAGGTCGCTGCGCCGATCCTGAAGGAGTGAAAGGCAAACGATGCCGCGCAATACCCGGCTTTACCCAAGCCTTGGCGCATTATGGCTGTAAACTGGAACTTACTCAGGTTCCTCCCGTCCTTATGTATGAAGAGAGGGCCCTCCCCAGCTGGTCGAGCCCCCATGTACTTAAATAACCAGCATACCGCACAGAGCCCCGACTCTGGGATGCAATGGAGACGTATCGTCGTCCCCCTCCTTGCCCTGTCCGTTTTGGACTGTCTCAGTGTTAATTCGACTGCCCTCTCCATTGGTTTAATGTCTCTTGCCTGCAGGCATTGCTGCGCTGGGCCCGATTTGCTGGGGGCTACCAGTTCGCTGATATGGAATGCTCCGAAGAAAGCCGTCGTGAAAGCCGCCCTAAACAGCAGCAGCTCATATTTATCCGATATTAAGCCCGTGAGGGCTCTAAGGAGCTGGCCCAGTTTGGCAAAATCGATGGGACGCCTGTCGTCCTTCTTTCTACCTTCAACCCTCCTCCAGCCTTTTAAGGCCGTCTTTAGATAGGCCGAGGTAGTGGGGTCCTCGCCAGTGTAAAGCCTGGCAAAATGGGCGATGGCGGCTAAATGCGCCTGGGCCCACGATCTCGTTTTTCTCGACTCGAATGCCCATTGCACGAATTTCTCGACTGCTGTGCGAGTTTTTGCCCTGTCTTCCAGCGATCTTATGCCCCCCACTCTCATTACCGTGCCCGCGTATGTCTTGTACCTTCTGTTAGCCTCTGCGGTAAGTGATTGCCCTATTAGCCATGATAAGTCTACTCCCCCAGGTCCCAAAGGAACGATGGAAAGGGGGTCATCTCCTTGTCCGCCCCGGGCACCAGTTCTCTGAAACGTTTCATTTGGGCCCGTGAGAGCGCGTCTGCTGCTGAGTTCTCTGCTCCTGGCACGTGGCGTGCTTTCAGCTCCAGGTTCCCTTCCAGCTGCAATTTAATTAACCGTCGCATTAGCCTCAGCATGTCCGTGCATCTCGCTGCGCCTCTGTTAATAGCCTGTACTACTCCCATGTTATCTGACCAAAGCGTGAGTTTCAGGTTTTTTATTTTCTCGCTCCAAATGGTCAGAGCCACAATGATCGGGAACAGCTCGAGAAATGTGATGTTCCTGGTGAGCCCCTGCGCATGCCATTCATCCGGCCACTGGCTGGCGCACCAACTGTTTCCCAGGACCGCGCCGAAGCCAAGGCTTCCGACCGCGTCTGTGTAAAGAGCTATCTGTTCGGCCGTTACCCAACCTGCCCTCCAAATCAGCACCCCGTTGAAATCTTGTAGGAACTCGTCCCACACCTGCAGGTCCTGTTTCACGCCTGCGCTCAGCCTGATGTGGTGGTGCTTGTGGGTGACGCCGGCCGTTAGCCCTGTTAGGCGTCTTGAGAATACCCTGGCGGGCGGGATTACCCGAGCCGCGAAGTTAAGTCTCCCTATCACTCGTTGGATTTCCCTCAGGGTGGCCTTGCTCCGACCCCGTAGCTTCGATACTTCATCGCGAAATTCTTTCACCTTGTCGGGAGGCAGCCTGGCCGTTCCCGCTATAGAGTCAAATTCTATGCCCAGGAACGTGAGACTTGTGGTCGGGCCTGTAGTTTTCTCTTTTGCGAGAGGGACCCCTAGGGACCTAGATAGCTCCTCGAAGGCTGCCAATGAGCTTGCGCACACTGAGGACCCTGCCGGGCCTGTGAACAGGAAGTCGTCTAGGTAGTGCAGCTTTCCACCTTCCTGGTGCCGGTCATGCAGCGCCCATTCTAAGAAAGTGGCGAACTGCTCAAAGTATGCGCATGAAATTGCGCATCCCATGGGCATGGCTTTGTCAATAAACACGTCCTCGCCCCATTGGAAACCCAATAAATGGAAGCTGGAGGGGTGGACCGGCAATAGTCGGAACGCAGATTCAATATCGGCCTTCGCCATGAGGGCTCCTCTGCCTGTCGCCTTAACCAGCTCGATAGTGTCGTAGACTGACGCATAGCTCACTGAGCAAGCTTCGGGGTCGATACCGTCGTTCACGGAGGAACCTTCCGGAAACGATAGGTGGTGTATCAGCCTGAATTGACCTTGTTCTTTCTTGGGGACCACGCCTAGCGGGGAGACGACTATGCCTTCATGCAATTCCTTTGGGAGGGGGCCCTCAACTCTACCCAGTTTCAATTCTTTCTCTATCTTGGCGCTAACCACTTCGGGGTGTTGGCTTGCCGACTTCAGGTTACTCGCTCCCGCCGAGGGGAGCGGGCCCTGGAATGGAATAACAAAGCCTTGCTCGAAGCCCTCTACCAGTGATCTGGCCTCCGCTTTGTTCGGGTATTTGTTTGTTAATCTGCGCAGCTGTTGCGTAACAATGGGGGATCTGGCCAGCTGGCGCCTACAAATGTCCACCAGTCCCCCTCTTTCCCCTGCGTTGAGGCTAACGCTTCTTGCTCTTTTCTCTCTTCTCTCTTTTCGCTTCGTGCTTGGAACCTTTGCACGCAACGGTGGCGTGCTTGCCCCCGCAGCTAGCGCATGCGTGTTGAAACTTACACGACGAGCCCCATGAGCAGTCCCCCGCCTCGTATCTCCAACAGATCGCCTTGGTTGCGGTTGGGGAGTACGATCTCCCGTTCGACCGCCTTTGATAAGAACCGCTCTTCCCCTTTTGGTAGGAGCTCCGAAAGGGCTGGTCGCTTTTTCCCGCCCAGGCCCTAACATCTTTGGCTGTGAGCATCTTGTGGATGAAACCCGAGACATCCTCCTCATTCCACTCCATTTCGGGGTGCCTCTGCATTTTTTATCTAAACCCTTTATCGTATTCTAACCAGGCATCCCCCGGGAACTGCCTCTGTGCTAGGTGGATATTGGCCTCGTAAAGCCACAAGTCAGCCGCGCAATGGGGGAACCTTTCCACTATAATGCACGCCATGATTCTAAAGGCATCTAACCAATTGTCGAAACTGCGTTCCTTTCTGGCCCCACGCCTTTCTCTCCTGTCCTCTTCCTTCCTGTCGCACGTGGTTAGATCAAGTCCCTCTAGCTGTATTTCGAGCAGCGAAAATATGTAAATGAATTCTTTGCGCCATATCCTCTCTTTCACCGCTAGGGGGATGAGACATGCCAAGCCGGTGGCTTTCGTAGTCAGGGACGCCAGACCGGGGGATGGCCTGATGTAATGATCGTTGACTACCCCACTCGGAGGCGGGCTTCCCGAAACGGGGCCGTTACCCCAACCGGGTAGTGGGGAGATTTGTTCCCCCTGGGTGGACAAGCTTACCTGTTCTTGCACTCTTGTCTGACGGGCCCACCCCGGGTCGACCATATGCCACGTGAGACCTGCCGCTTCCTCCACGCGCTGCTCCCTAGGCCCTGGTACCCCCTGCCCTGTGCCATTAAGTAGCCCCGGCGCCAGCGATTTTAGACATTCCCTTACGATGTTGCTAATATGCTCACCCTTTTTCTTTTGGTCGGTGGTTTCGCTCTGGTCGCCGCCCTCTGGTCTCGGCGGGAGGGGTTTCTGCCGCACTTTCCTCGGAGGGTTCCTCTTCGATGTTCTCCTCATCGGCGTGTTTTTCAACTTCTTGGGTGCGGAAGGCCCTGGCTCTTCGTCCGCCTGTTCTACCGGTCTGTTCTCTTTCCCTTTGCCCAGGTGGGGGTGAAGCCAGTCGTCGCCGTGGATGGCCGATAACTCTCGGATCTTCAACAGCACCTCTGCCATCTCGTCCGGCTGGCCTTCCGACATGTCGTGAGTCCCTGCGCACTTGTGTGTGGCTTCTTGGTTTCCCGCGTCTGCGTCAGGCCGTCAGCTGGAGGCACAGCTAGCTGCGTGTGCTTATCCCGGGCTCCGAGCTTGCTGCGGTTTTTACCTGCTGCTGCTTCGGGGGAGCTGGCACGGCGCGCCGCGCTCCGTAAGG
Source organism: Lissotriton vulgaris (assembly GCF_964263255.1). Taxonomy (NCBI): domain Eukaryota; kingdom Metazoa; phylum Chordata; class Amphibia; order Caudata; family Salamandridae; genus Lissotriton; species Lissotriton vulgaris. The sequence continues at coordinate 196,492 of NW_028241570.1, forward strand.
CGTCCTCGGTGATGACGACCTTGATCTTCAACTGGAGCCTTGCCGTCTTCCTCTTCGTCCTTCGCCGCGTCGCCTCTCTTCCTCTTCAGTCGTTGTTGCTGTCGCGCCGTTCTCCCAGCTCCTCGAATGCGATGTGCTTCTGCTGGGAGGGCGGCGTCGCTTAAATCCTCTTGAGCCCTCCATGCAGGTCTCAGGTGAGTCCCCCTGATTGGGGGGTTCAAACAAAGCCAGGTTGACCATTGGGCACCCTTTGGGGGCGCTCAGGTCAACAGGTCACTTCCGGTCGGGTGGCTGGTGCGCACCCCGCTTCCGCTGGTTCCTGTGCGCATCGAAGCGCCCAGAACCAGTTTACCCCCGCTGGTGGCACCACGAGGGTTATGGCGCCGGCCTTCGAGCCTCCCCCACCCTTCGGGCGGGTGCGGCGGCCTCTGCAAGAGTTGGTGGAGTGTAATATCTGACCTGATCATCTCTTATGAAGCCCCAAAACACTTCAGTCTCGTACAGACTACCAGTCATTGCCCCCTGCTTGGGCGAAGAAGGATGTCACACCGCACTAGCTACTCTCACCGGGTCTATATTGATATATGGGATCGCACTGTGTTTTTGCCCAGTCAAAAGAATCCTTGAGCACTTCCAAGGCATTCACAGCATACAATTCGACTGATAATGGGCTATCCCAGAGTTATTCGTTTATTTCCCTTTCTGGAACAAATCACTGTCTCGATATTAGAGCCAGTCTCGTTTAAGGTCCTTTTCTGGGGTATCTATTGAAATACCCAATCTGGTATTTGAACCATTGCGCTCATCTGATTCTCGGCTGTTTTAATAACGCAATCTTCCGCTGCAGAATCTTTAAGCTAGGATCTTACTTTGCAGAATTCCGTTCTGGTTTCCGGTAGGAGTAAGACAAAGCTACCCTCCTTTAGAGAACTGTGAAAAGTGTGTTACGTTTTTGCCTTGCCCACACTGCCTGAGACTTCAGTCTCTTTGCTTTACATCTGTTATTTATCGTTCCCCACAGCGCTGTGGAGCCCTTTTGAATATGTGCACACTACAAAGGGAAGTTGAATTAAATAGGATAACACTTGTAAGATTTGCTATAATATTTTAGGAGACCGTGTAAGGAATGTGTGATAGTAAAGGATGTTTCTTAGGAGATCTGCATGACGTTTGGTCACGAAGCAGGTAACGGGCAGATACAAGCTGTGGGGCAGCACGAAAGGGCTTAGGCAGTGTGCACGGTATGTGTATTAGGAAGCAGCTACACAATGACATGCAAAGACAGTGGGCATCACAGGAGTTTACTGAGGGGATCTGTATGACGTCGTTATAAAAGAGCTAGATTTAAGGATGACTCCGAATACGTGAGAACATATTTAATGTGTGGCGGGAACACGGGAGGTCTAAGGTGAGATCTGTGTGAGGTCTACGGTGAGATCTGTGTGAGGTCTAAGGTGAGATCTGTGTGAGGTCTAAGGTGAGATCTGTGTGAGGTCTAAGGTGAGATCTGTGTGAGGTCTAAGGTGAGATCTGTGTGAGGTCTAAGGTGAGATCTGTGTGAGGTCTAAGGTGAGATCTGTGTGAGGTCTAAGGTGAGATCTGTGTGAGGTCTAAGGTGAGATCTGTGTGAGGTCTAAGGTGAGATCTGTGTGAGGTCTAAGGTGAGATCTGTGTGAGGTCTAAGGGGAGATCTGTGTGAGGTCTAAGGTGAGATCTGTGTGAGGTCTAAGGTGAGATCTGTGTGAGGTCTAAGGTGAGATCTGTGTGAGGTCTAAGGTGAGATCTGTGTGAAGTCTAAGGTGAGATCTGTGTGATAAGGGGTTAGAATACAGCAGGGGCACACATAGAAAGTGTGTTAACACTAGTGGCCTCTGAGGAGAGGTGAACGCTATGCGGTTATGAAGGTGTCATCGAATTATGGATTTACATAGGAAAAAGCTGACGTCAGATACAGAGGTTGTGTTGCAAGGGAGGTCTCACAGTTGATTACATTATCTGAGTGGAGGGTGAGAGATTTCTTGGTGGATGGGTGAGATTGTTCAGTTTGCTGGACGTGGAAGAGACCTCTGAGGAGATGTTTCACAGAATAATTCTTACAAATGGGTGCCAACATTTGAATATGAAACATAGGATTAGACTAAGCCACTGTACTTTGTTACTATGATAACAAACAGGCTTCCTTGCCTGCTAAAGCATCACCAGTTTGCATTTCTGCCATTTTTTCATTGCCAAGGCACATTATATGTTCATTTACTCTCCATATGGCAGCCCCGTGATTGGCTCCTGCCTGCAGCCAGTGGGGTTTCAGTCCAGTCATAACGTGTTAAATTCACTCAAAAGTTCTGCCCAGGCTGTTACAAGCGTGTGTGTTTACATTCTGGCCACCTTAAGTAGGCCTTCATTTCTCAAAGCTACATGGGGATAATTTTAACAGGTTCTAACAGTTTTGGCTATGATGTATGGGAGATTATTGCACCGGCCTCAGCCTATGAGGATAATGGAGAATGGTGCTCAGCCTGTCCGCCTGTGAGTCCGCTCATTGACTCTGTGACAGGCAGCTGAGATACCTGGATCCCTGTGTAACTTGTCTTGTTCATGTTGGAGCCCCACATATCCTTCCTGTTGGGCTGGGGGTCCCACGTCACATGGCCCTGGAGTTTTGATGTTCTCCTGATTGATTGCTGACAGGTAGGGGGCCATAGGCTGGCAATGATTTCAGTTTTTTTGCTGCATTTTTCAGATTTTTTTCGGTGTTTCTTGTTGCTCAAATGGGTGTAATTTCAGATATTTATTTGTTTCCCCGGTCATCATAGCTTCATTTGGCTTATGAGAAAGTGTCACTCATAGTCATTGAAATGTCACTCATAATTACACTGAAATTATGAAAATGTCACACATAGCAATTTGAAACCTTGGCAGCTATGCAGTATTGGGCACAGGACTGCCTCGGCCGGGGGTGACTTCAGGCCTGGTTGTAAGTAGTGACTGTGACAGCCGTGCCGCAGGCGGGAATTTTAATGCAGCCCAGCAGGATACATTGTAGTAGGCAACAGTGAACGAGATCCTTAACCCCTTCGCTGCGGTGGGAATTCCGTCATGAGCACAGCTCAACCGAGGCTCATGACGGAGCGGCTCCGTCATGAGCATAGAAGGGGTTAACTGTTTCCTGAGCCTGCTGGTGGCAGCGCCGGGGCATGCAAGTCTGTGTGGGGCAGTGCCGGCACGCTAGCAGCGTGACAATGCATTTCAGTGCGGTGATGCGGAACACCACACTGAAATGCGTTATTGTCACGTCTGATGTATGATACATGGCAGGCCTGGATCTGACTGCCTCCGGTGCGTGCTGCAGGACTCGTAGCGGCACCAGTGTGTAAAATGAAAATCCAGGGTTAAATGGAATTCCAGTGACATGGACTCATCCTTCTCCAGCGCTTAAAAAGCAATGTTTTAACGAGCTTCTGAAGAAAGCGATTGCAGCCCTCTATGTTAGATTAATCGTTTAACACTCACAGGAAATAGCGCTCCATTTTGTTAAAATCATAAATGTTATGTTAACGAAACAGGTACCAAATTTACTAACACACAGAAGATTACTGTGTCCTAAAATGCCAGCTACAATTTGAATTACTGCCATCAGAAAAACACCGAAACCCTTAATCCAACACTAACCCGTGTTTACGTGTGCTTGAAAGATAAAAGGAAAGTATTTTGCCTGAGCCAGATCCTGCTGTCCCCTAGATTAGATCTTTGTTCTGTGTTTTGGGGCTGCTGCCTCTGTGAGAATAACACCAGTTTCATAGTTGTAGAAATGATCTGTGCTCAGATCGGCTATCACAGCTCTGTTTAGTAAATTCCTAACTCCGCAGGAGTCGGTTGGGTCCTGCAGGCAGATGCTCGTTGGTCTGTTGGTAAACATACCCAGGGCACGATTTATTCAATGAAATTGAGTGCTTATGCATCGTCGGCAATGAAGTTCTTCTAACCCCATTATCTTCACCGGCTCTACAGCGTCCTCTAGTGCAACAATTTAAGTGCACACATTACAAGGGTGTAGCCAGGATTCCTTTTTAAAATAATTTTCATTTATGTCGAATTACCTTTTAACGTTCTGTCTGTTACAGCTGCCAACTGTTTGTAATAAATTAAATCTAGATTTTCTCTGAACAGACTAATGGGCTTGTTATTATGAACCACTATTATATACATCAGAAAAAGGCAAGAGAGGTGCATAAAAGCAATACTCACAGAGGTGAAAATACAGTTTAATGCTTTACTGTTAGGTGGTTGAATTTCTTGCCGCTCAGATTATAAAAACCTGGTTCAGAATTGATACACTGCCTTGGTACTTCAAATGTCCAGGTTTTGGCCAACATTTCTTGAGAGAATGTATAGTGATAGAAACATGTTCAACTATAAGCACGGGCCTGATCTCTGTTTGCTTTGGGTTCTGTTTTATAGCTCCCCTGATTGCTGGGATTGGTTGGATGCTGATATGAGCCTTGGCTCTCTGTTGGATGAGCAGTCCTGGAAGCTAGTGAGGTAGCACAGCAGGTTAGGTGCTTGCAACAGTGATCTGTGTTTAACCCGTAGGTCCAAGTCTCAAATCCTGGCAGTTCCAACTAATCCTGCTGTTGTTTCAAAGTCGATATATTTAATATCACAATAGGCATCTACATATTACCTGCCTCACTGTAAACAAATCAGACTGAGCATACAACTCATATATCATTATAGCACGGGCATAGAGTAAAAATGGTGCAAAGTTTATGCTGCTGTTGTGCACCATTCAACAATAGTGAAGTCATTATTATTTTGTTTTTTACAGTAAACATTTACTTTTTAAACAGGTGGCTCTGCTGAAGGTTTTTAGGTGATCTGAAATTTGAAGGGTTGATAGGCACAGCCCTCTTCTGCAGAGGTTAAGATAATCAACATTTACAACTTCTATGTGTTTTTCTTCATGAAATATCAGTAGTCCCTACAGATTCTAATGCTTCCCATCGCGATGCTGAAGTCATGTACGCACAGTCTGGCCGAGCTAACAGATGTGTGTGAATTCTGATTGTATTGTTGTAAATGCTTCCTTTTACAGTCAGTCTGATTCTGTAATATTGGGTAAAAGGCAGCAACTGAGATCTGCGCTGGTGCCTCTCAGCCTTCTTAGTCGGTCCCACGTGGACAGAGGCTGCCTGGTCAGATGCAGTGATGCATGGATTAATTGATTGTGACTCCTGCAAGGCGCCTCACACCAAGGAGTTGTGCATTTAAGTAGCCAGTGTGCGTGCTCCATCTGTTACAAGTGCCGGTATCTCAAATAGGCGGCAACAACATTATTTTTGTTTTGGGCCTGGGCCGGGCGGTTTAGCCGAGCCCTACATCTGTTTTTGCTCCAGCCTCCAATGACTGTAACACGTAGTTTCACAGCCTGGCGCGTGGTAAATATAACTAATACAGGACCTGGCTGCATCTGTTTAGAGCGTCACTTACTGCTGACTGACACCCGGTTACAGCTCCCCTCTTCTCATTGATCTCTCAGGCTGCACAGAGCAGCGCCACTCAGCTCTGAGCATGAGCCATGTTAGTTACTGTTGTCTCATGTGATTGAACTATACATAGGGGTCAGACACATCCTGCTTTCCGTTTAATTCTGGTCAGGTGATGTCCAACATTCGAACCAATAGTACATGATATTTAATTACAGAGTAACTGCTCTGCCTGAGTCTGTACACTGCTCTCAGGAGGCGCTCGTGCCCCAGACTTCCACTCGGCTGACACAGTGAGTGCAGTCCATACATTATTATTTATTAGCACTAAAGGTCTAAAATATTATTACAGCCTGACTAACCCCGTAGCACACTGACTGAGTAATGTAATTATAATTAGCAGCTGAGCTTCTCGCTGGTGCCTCTCAGCCTGCTTGGTCAGATCTTACATCCGACAGAGCCTGGACAGACTATTTGTCAATTGTTAGTGCCTTTTCATTTCTGGTGGTTAACAGCAGTTTCAAGATCTTCTTAGAGTTTCTTGTTGCTTTCTGGCCTGAGTGCTTAATTATGTGTGCTATTTCCATAGTTTCTGTTCTCAGTGACCTGGAGCTGGAGGCTCATGTGAGACATTTCCATGCTTACGGCCTGGGTGCTTATGTGTGACGTTTGCATGCTTACTGGCCTGGTGGTTGGACCAGGCCTGGGTCAGTGCCTAGGTGCTTATGTGTGACATTTCCACAGTATTCTGGCCTCAGTCAGTGGCCTGTGTGCTCATGTGTGACATCACATGTCAGTGCTTAATGTGTGATAACATGAGGGACATTTTTACTATGCTTTAAAAGTTAATACAATCTAATATGTAATGAGAAATGTGTTGAAAAATGCTCTGTTTTGGCCATTCTGTCTCAAATTTTCTTGGGGGGGGGACAAGTTCAGCCCCCCAAACTCCTCCTAGTAGTGGTTGCTCACTGCGCTTGCTCACTACACACCATGTGGGGGACTGGTCACACTTTTACTGTGTTCTCTCTGATTCACTACTTGTGTCTATTTTTGGTGCTCTCTGAAAGAATGTCTATGGGTACATATGACTGGGTGTGTAACCTGGTGCTCTTAAAGGTCATCATCTACTATTTACTGTGCTTTGAAAGGTGATACAATTGAATATGTAATGAAAAATGTGCTGTAAATTTCACCATTTTGGTCTGTCGTTTTCCAAAATTTTCATGGGGGGAGATCCCCCCCAAACCCGCCTAGAAGTGGTCCCGCTCGCTCGCTGCGCTCGCTCGCTACGCGCCGGACGGGGGCTAGTCTTCAGAAATTTGCCAGGGATGCTTTCAGATCCCAGTCCGGCCCTGCTGCTCCCGCATTCTCTTTAGGATCCACGGTCCTGTCCACAAAAGGATGGGCAGGTTGATGTATGGGAGGGTACGTCTGGCATAGCAGATGCCTATAGGTGGCCCGGCCATGTCTGTGGTAGAGGCAAGAGGACTGCTGCTGAGATCGGGCAGATAGAGAGAGCCCGAGAAATCTGGCGGTGACCTGGCTCTCTCGAAAGGGCTTGAACACCATATCAGCTTTGTCGCTAAATAAGGAATTCAATTAGGGACGCCTGGACATCCTCTAAAAACCCAGTGGACAGCAACCAGGTGTGGCGGGGCAGTGCCACCGTAGAGCCCATGGCTCTCCCTAGGCAGTCTGCCATGTCTAGTTCGCACCTACTGGTGAACTCTGCTGCCCCCCGGCCATCCACAAGGGCCTAGCATGGGAAGCAGCTGTGCAATCGAGTCCCACAATGCATGGGAGTAACAGCCCAAGAGGCAAGCGGTCTTCACCAACTGCAAGGGTTGGCTGGTGGAAGAGACAATGATCTTCTCAAAGGTGTCCAGCCTCTTGGATTCCTTGCTTGGAGGGGTGGAAGGGAGTGCACCTGGCTTGACCTCAGAGGTTGAGCCTGCACAGCCAGGTTCTCAGGGGAGTGGTCCTGGGAGAGGAAAGGATGGGTCACCAGGGCTGGTTGATGATGGTGGGCAATCATGCAGTGCACAGGAACCCCACCGCAAGATTATGCCCAGGCCCGCAGGAGAAAACCGGTGAGGGCTTCACTGAAGGTGGATAAGGGATCAGGGATCAGTCGAACCAGCTCCGGGTGAAGCACCTCAGTCAACATGTTGGTCTTGACCTCCACTACCAGCGGCTGTAGTTTAAGGACCTCCGCTACCCACCGTATTACGGTGGTGAAGGATGCAACTTCTTCCCAAACAAAGCCCAGAGGAGAAATCATGCCAGAGTCTAAGGAAGTGTCCAATCTACGGGTGCCACCCAGCTCCTATACCGGGTTTCAGCTGGGTCTGGGGCCTCCTTCTCAGGATCAAAACTCTCCTCCTCACCTCCTCTTTCAGGATGCTAACTTCCTCTAGTGGGGGGATGTCCACCGGTAGGTAGAGCCTGGATGGCGCCGGCGCAGAGTTGGGGATGAGGATGGGCTTGTCGTCAAAAAGGCACTAACGTGGAGGGAGCCGGGGTGGAGGAAGGCATCCATGTCAGTGTCAGTATGGATCATACCATGGACCCAGAGGACCCAGATGGCGCTGGGTGGACCTGCCAGTGGTCACCCATCCAGGGCACCTCGCGGCGCCTTGAGGCTTGGGGCATGCCAGAGGGATTCAGTGGCTCTAAGTAACGTGTATGATGTCATAGAATTGTTTTAACTGCATGGGTGTCGCTCTGGCTTCTGGGAACTGATGGTAGTGTAAAGCAGGTCCTGATGCTAGTTCTACAGGTGGATTGTGGGAGCAAACTGTAAAGATTCACAAACTCTCCATATGTAGTGGAAGTGAGGTTTATTCTTTGACAGCATATGATCACATCATCCCCAGCTGAGCAGCACTCACCTTCAAATTGCCAAGCTTCTATCACTAAGTCATCAGTGACCTCATAACATTCCATGCTCAGCATACCAGCCCTTACATACCCTAGAAGCATGGCGTTTGGAGATAGAAACCGAAGACCAGCTTGACTTTTTTTCTTGCGCTTCTTTGACTTACCTGACATGGAGGAATAGGTCTTAGCATGCGAAGACGACCATCTGGGGTAACGGCTTCAAGAGTGGCCCCAAGATGTGCCCCTGGAATGGGACGGTGCCTTCTTTTGCTGTCATTGCCTGCTTGCCAAGGATGCGCTTTGGGGTGCATTAACTTGCATTCGATGCAGGCCTTGGAGTTGTGAGTTGGCCCCAGGCACCAGCGACACACCAAAAGGGCATCAGCGATCAGACACCTCTCTGTGACATGCCCCGCATGGTTTAAACCCTATTATTTTATTTATTTTGAAAGTTTTATATAGCGCGAACAAGATCTTTGCAGATATCAGAGCGCTTTACAGGACACGGGTGTGATAGAGTAATACAATGTACTAGTTGAGATAGTTAGGCACAAGGTGCTTAGATACATAGGTAGGTCAAAAACATGAGGTAGGTCATAGGTGAGGTAGTGTCGATACAAGGTGCATATTCAAGCAGTTGCGCCGATAATATACAGTGTGCAAAGTCAGAAAGGTGCGTCAACAATATAAAAATATACAGAGAGGGAGCGTATACAATCAATATACAACAAGGGAACGTATGCAATCAAGTAAGTCGATCATACAAGTAATACAGATAGACCAGGGGGTCAAGCAGGTCTTACAGGGCAGATTCATGAGAGATACAGAATAATAGATCATGTGTATTTAGCCATGAGGATCGCTTTTACTTCTTTCTTAAAAAGTTTGTTGGAGGAGATGAGCCTGGTTTCAGGTGGGAGTGAGTTCCAGATCCTGGGTGCCATTCCTGAAAAGGAGCGTTTATAGTTTTTTTCCTTCCGAAATCTTCGAGACTTCAGTAGAAGATTGTTTGTGCTTCTAGTAGTTCTAGAGCCACCCGATATTGTCAGCTTTTGAGAGAGGTAGGCGGGTGAGTTCATGTGTACAGCCTTGTGTGTCATGCAGGCGATTTTCAGATGAACAGTCCCAGATATGCCCATTCTTGTGTTTAACAGATCGAGTAAGTTCTCATGTGTAACTGTATCGAATGCTGAGGAGAGATCCAGAAGGATGAGGAGGCAGGTATCGTTTTGGTCTAGGATTTGGAGGGCGTCATTCACTATGTGAGTCATGGCAGTTTCAGTACTGTGCCCTGCTCGGAAGCCTGATTGATGAGGATTGAGGAGATCAAACTTATCTATGTGTTTAGTCAGTTGTAGCTGTACGCATTTTTCCAACAGTTTAGCGAGGGTGGGAATATTTGTAATAGGGCGGTAATTGTTTAGATCAGTGGGGTCTGCTGTTGGTTTTTTTAGTAGCGGTGTGACTTGCCCGACTTTGAGGGCGTTAGGGATGGATCCTTGTTGAAGAGAGCTATTGATAATCTTAGTCCAGAGTGGGAGGAGCAAAGGGGTAAAGTCTTTTACAGCGTTGGCAGGAAGGGAGTCAATGAGGTGATTGGATGGTTTCAGGGTGCTGAGCAATCTGCCAATTTCTTCTTCGGAGTAGGTGCCAAAGGATGACCATGTAGCATTGTTCTTTGGTTCAGGCACTGCTGTGTGTTGGGGGTTGGAGTAAAGGATTGCGTCATTGAGGAGATCGCTTCTTATGTTGTCGGTTTTTTGGTTAAAGAAAGCAGAGAAGTCATCACAGGAAGGTGTAACGCCCATGGTGCTGAGTGTCTGGGGTTGTTCTTTGGATTGTGTTCTGATTAGCTCAAACAGTTTTCTTGGGCAGTTTTTTGCTTGGGCGAGCTGGAGGCTGAAGAAATCTCTTTTTGAGCGTTTTATTTTCCTGAAGTAGGCGTTTCTCTGTTTCTTCAGGTTTTTTAGGTGCAGTGCAGAGGGGGCTGACCTCCAAGTGCGCTCTGCCATTCGCATGGCCCGTCTATCCTCATTGAGGCTCCCGTCATACCATGGGTTGGAGATCTTGGACGAAACTCTTTTCAGTTGCTTGGGTGCAGCCTCATTGATTATTGTGGACATAGCATTTAGATATTGGTCAGTCAGGAGTTGAACGTCTGTAGTGCCAGAAGGGGGAAGAAGGAGATTGCAGCTGTTAGGCGGTAAGGAGTTTGGGTTGAGTTTCTTCAAGTCTCTTTTCCAAACTTTGGGCTTAGCGTGTTGAACTGGGTTAAGTTTAATTTTTTCATTGATGAGGAAGGAGACAATATGATGATCTGACCAGTCACAAGGTTGGATTGACTCAAGTTGAGTAGCGTCCTCTTTGGCGATGATAAGGTCGAGGATAGAACCTCTCTCATGGGTCGGGCTATTGCATATTTGGGTGAGATCAAGTGCGTTGAGGAAGCTTTTGAGGCTGTTTACCAATGTGTCACTGCTATCATTCCAGTGGAGATTGAAGTCGCCAAGAAAAATTTGTGTGTTTTGCCGTCCTGCGTTGATTGATATTGTATCCATGAGTTGTTGGGAGAAGGAGGTCTTGTCCCCAGGTGGGTGGTATATTATGTGTAGTGAGCATGCTGGTTTGCTTTCGCTGGTTACATCAAGGCAGAGGTATTCACAGGAAGTCAGAGAGGGGGCGGACGCTTTAGTGACTGAGAGGTTGCTTCTGTAGATACAGGCAATTCCACCGCCTGTCTTTTTGTTCCTGTCCAGTCTAATGATACAGTAGTTTGGGGGGACTAGGATATCCATGATAGGTGTAGAGGAATCAGACAGCCATGTTTCAGTCAGAATGGCTAGATCCGGTTCCAGAGACATGATGAGGTCGGCGACCTCTGCAGAATGTCTTTGGGCCGATCTGCAGTTGATAAGTATGCATTTGAGGCTGGGGGTGCAGAAGGTGGAGGAAGGTTCTATAGTGATGGGCACATTAGGGAGGTTGTTGGGAACGGCACCTCTATTGTTATCATTTTGGTGCCTGAGGGGGTTAGAGATAATCGTTGGGATGGACATGTGGTTGGTGGCTAGGCGATATTGGGGGGCCGGGACGTAGGAGTGGAGAAGGGTGTGTATGTCATGGTCTGAGATCGTATTGGTAGTGCGTCTGGGGCGATTGGTGGTATCGCGAGAGGGGATAGAGGTCCAGTGTGGGGAGAGTTGTGTGATAAGGCGAGTAGGTGAGGAGGGAGTGTTGTTAGGTGTAGAGGGAGTGTTACGCATGGTGGTAATGTGATTGCGAATGGTGTTGCGATTGGTGGTATTGCGAGGGGTGATAGAGGTCCAGTGTGTGGAGTGTTGTGTGGTAAGGCGAGTAGGAGGTGAGGGGGAGGTGTAATTAGGTGTAGGGGTGGTGATGGGAGGAGGGAGTCTGGGGTATGTGATGAGCAGCTCTTTGATGGAGCGTAGTTCTTCTTTCATTTGGAGGAGGGTGGACATAATCATGTCCAGCATAGTGACGGGCGCGGCGTTGGGGGGGGGGGGGGTGCTGGCGGTGAGCAGGCGAATAGGTTGCTGGAGACGGGAGGGAATCGGGGTGGGGAGGTGGAGCTGGTGATGGGGATGGATGTGTTAGCGAGAGGATAGGTGTTAGGGTTGGTGTTGGCGTTATTGGGAAGGGCATCAGTGCTAGGGGGGGGAAGGGTGAATGGGGGTGGTGTGGAGGCTGGCTGTTGTGGGGGAGGAGGTGGGATAATGGGGAGTGAGAGTGGGGGGTGAAAGGTTGAAGGAGGGGTGAAGGCTAGGCATGAGTGGTACTAAGTGCGAGGTAGTACTAAGTGTGGGGGGGGAGATAGGCGGAGAGAGAGTCATGTTGTGTGGGGTGCCGATTGGGGAGGAGGGGTGTTCTGAGAAGATTGGTGTGGAGGACGGGACGGGGTGCAAAGTGTGGGGGGGATATGGGAAGATGAGCGGAGGTACGAGGGTTGGTAGGGGGAATGGGGGGTATGAGGGTTGGTAGGCGGGTGGTGTATGAGGGGGCGAGATCTATGTCTGTGATTGATGGGTGGGGAGGGGTAGCTGCAGGAGGTGGGTAATTAACTGTGGTGCTGGGTGTGAGGGTAAGGAGAGTGTCGTTCTGGTGCTGAACTGGGTTAGGAGAGTTAAGGGTGGGTGCTGTGAGGTCAGGGGTGGTAGGACAGGAGGTGATATGAGTGTAAGCCCGAGGGTTGGATAGGTGCTCTTTGAAAGTGGGGAACAGGTTGTCAAGTAGTTCCAAGTTCCTGTCTGTCGATTGAATTAGGAAAATCCCGTTATTGTAAATAGTGATGGTGGTTCTGCCTGGGAAGAGTTGGGATGGTGTGATGGAGAGTGTTAGGCCATGGGCGGCTTTCCTGGTGGTGGAGACGGTGAGTAGGGTGAGGAACCCTTTTTTCCATTGAGCTCTGCGTGTGGTGTGGAAAATGATGTCGGTGTTCAAGGGTCCATTGACCGATGAGAAGTAGGTGTCGGCAAAGGGGGTTTCTGGGTGGGACCTAAGGAAGTCGTGTTTAAAGCGTTTAGCGGCTGTTTTGGTGAGCACGGATGGGTAGTTGATTTTATATGTATTTGGTGACAGACATTTGCCTTTTACACTGTGAGCAATAGCTCAAAAAAAGGTCGATAAAAAGGTCGAAGAAGTTGGTTAAATAATTCCCGATGTACTTCTGCAGATCATCAATGATCGCGCAGATAAAAAGAACATTTAAGTCAGTGCACCCGGGGGGTGCTCATATGGACACCGCAACATGACTTGAATATCCTAAGGTGAGGAATCGAAGGTGGTACTGATGATGAATTCATCAACACTAGAGATGATAAATATTTCTTTGATGGCTCTCAGGTCAGTTTGTTATTTTTGGGGCTTGATATCATCTGAGGAGGGGCAATCTCTCTTGTAGAGTTCTTAAAAGCCTTTTTAGGTGGTTCTTCAGAATTTGTCTTTTGAAGATGTTCAGCGTGAATGCACTCTTTCACCATCTTCCACAGAATTCTGGACATCCTGTGCTTTTAGGTTCTGCAGCCACAATAATAATCTTGCCCCTTTGAACTTTGGAGTTTTTGCTGAGAATGTTCTACAAATGTTTGCCTTTTGCCTTATGAGCTGGTTAAAAGTAAAATATAGGCATTCCTTCTGGGGGTTCTCAGAATGGAGCCTCTTTATTCAACATATTCCACATGGTCCAAAAACACCTTTTCTTACAAGATTCAGATACCGGATATAGTAAGCTTAACAAGCAGAAGAGGCAATGTGAAATCCTTCAGAAATGCTGATGGAAATATGAATGAAGTCACTATCTGACTATGCAGAGCACAAGGGGTCTCCCTCCTCATACAATATGCAGTAGAATCCTGAACTGGGTGTGTGTGGGGGGGGGGGGAGGAATGAATGTTGTGCTTTCTCTGATTGGCTAAGTTGCGGATCATGTCAAATGATATTTATTTATTTTATTTATTTATAAAGTTTTAATAGCGTGAACAAGATCCCGAAGGATATCAGAGCGCTTTACAATAAGTTGGAAGAAGGGACAAGATGTAAATGTAAATGTAGCATACTTGTAAAGCGCACAGCTGCCCATCACCAGGGCGTCCCGGCGCTGTATAACGCTGTGGAACCCTTCCTGGCACTCCCTGTGAGATGTCCCTCCTGGGCACCCCCAAAGTGAAGCCAGGCATCCCAGTGTTGTAGGGGCCGTTGTGGAGATTAAGCAAGCTATTGCCCAGAGCTGCAGCGTGGGACCCATGATTAGAGTAGGCGCCGAGGCGAGAATTATCGAGTTCGCAGACAATGAGCTCAACACCCTGCCTCGTCGGGAATTGAACCCTGGTCCCGGGTTTGACCTCTGCATCAGGGTCTGCCACTCTAACCAGTGAGCCACACTCCTCCACTTTCTAAGATGAAATATACACAGCGATTGTGGGGGGAAAAAAAGCTAAACAACAAACAATGGACCACAACGGAGCAGCCGAGTATGGCGGCAGCGTAATAGAGAGGCTCCGGGAGTGAGGCTGCTCCCCACAGCAATCCGTTTAATAATCCGACATTCCAAAACCTCGGAAGGGGCAAATCTGGGCAGAGGACCGAGCGGCATCCAGCGGAGCGAGTTTGGGCAACACTGCTCACCGTATTCTGACGGGACGGAGTTCCGATCGGCGGGGCCTGGGAGCGGCACAAAACAGCGCGCTGTGGTGAATCCAGAGACCGGGCGGAAGTAGAGGCGGAGCGGGGACGGGACGCCGGAAGTCGGCCCCAATGAAGAACACACGCATCGTACCGAGGTAACAGAGAGGCACATAAGCGGATCAGCCTGTCAGAGTCCACGGAAGTCAGCGGGAGCCAGTTTTGGGGTGGAGGAAGCAGTGACAAGTCCGGGAAACACTGGTAACGGCGGCAGAAGATCGTGCTTCTCAGCACAGGCACCGGTGGCAACACAGCGTTTGGGTGACACTCCGACCAAAGGAAGAACGCAGCCCCACTCCTTTGCACAGCAGGGCAGATCTGCCTCGAGCGCTGGAGGTCACGATCCGGCCCGCACTTACAGAGACACAGTGAAAGGGCCGGCCGTCATGTCTGGCAGCCGGAGCTCACACGCAGAGTGAAGCTCACAAGAGATACCGGCACTGAGGGCCCCACTCAAGAGGAAGGCTAATTTGGGCTATCCCATTGAATAAAGGACAACAGAGGAATACAAGCACACAGTGGGGAGTGTAATCTGGCACAATTTACCTACAACATCGCGCTCACTCACCAGCCACTCAGCATTCAACGCGCAAGAGTGATTGTAGGTCTCCGGGGTTGTAGGGACGGCCAAGGGACCGGTGGCGGACACGAGATCCTGGAGGTACAACATCAGCCCTGCAGAGGTGCGTCACTGACGAAGGGAACCATGGCTGGCAGAGGCCCCAAACACAACTTGACACAATCGAAACTAGAAAAATTTGGCTATGACAAATCCAACCCCCCCCCCCCAAGTGGAGCCTCGCACGTCCACGGGGAAGACATCGGAAGGTGAGGGATCCAAGAAGGCAACGCTGGAAGACGTAATGCGCGCACTGGTGCAGGTACAAGCCACAGTGGGGTCGACTGCCACGGAGATCAACTTATTGCGCGTAGACTTTCACAAAATGAGTGAGAAAGTGAAACAGGTTGAGGTGGTTACGAAATCGTTAGTAGAGGAATTGCAAATAGCGATGGCGCGAGTGGAAGCCGAAAACAGATCACTCAGGGAGAAACTGGACGATCAGGAAGGGCGCTCAAGAAGGAACAACGTCCGTATGCTTGGGGTTCCAGAATCGGAGGGCACGCGCGCGATGGAGCTCTTACGTGGAGGAGTTGGTCAAGACGCAACTGAAACCCAAGGGGCTCTCGCACTTTTTCTCGGTGGAAAGGGCGCACAGAATCCCCGGTGGGAAGCCAAAACCAGGGGCCCCCCCCCCAGACCAATACTGGCGAGACTCTTTAACTTTCGCGACCGGGACACCATCTTGCAGGCAGCGAGGGTGTCAGCACCCATACAGATTCAAAACTCCAAGGTGGCCTTTTTCCCGGATTACACGGCTGAGGTAACTTGTCGGCGGAGGACTTTCCTGGAGGTAAAGAAGGCACTAAGGGCTAAGGAACTGTCCTACTCAATGCTCTTTCCGGTGCGACTGAGAGTGGTCGCGGACAATAAGGTCTGGTTCTTTGAAACGCCGGAAGCGGCCCAGGACTGGCTGGAGGGTTGGAGAACTGTGGAGCAGTCCGGACGCTCGCGCAGGTCTAACCGGGGCCACCGAGAAGGCAGCCAAACGGGATCACAGATGTCGGGCAGAGATGGAGCGGCCCGGTCGCCTCCACAAGAACACCTTGGTGCGGACGGTGGAGAGGAATCCTGACTACCAGATACACTCCTGAGTACTGCTCGATGAGAACTTTGAAGACTGGGCGCGCTTGGACACTGGCCTGGGAGACTCCGAAGAGGGCAGGGGAGCCGCCTGCTATGGGGGGGGGGGGTACTCTACCCAAGCAAGCAAGTACAATGTTCACGGGAAGGGTAAAGCACTCTGCTAAGTTGGGGGGGCGGGTGGTTATATGTCCGTTAAGCAGGGAGGCAGGGAGTGGGGGGGCAGAGGGGGACAGTATGTTTGTTTTTGAAGTTTCACAAGTAAGGACAAGACACACTACTTTGCATACACACTACTCGGATCTCTGGGACGGACAACACATCCCGACGATGCGATCCAATTGGTACAACTATGGCTACATAGGCGAACATGCACGACTCTCAATCCACTACACCTGAGGGTGGGACACCGATGTCACGGACCGCACCCCTCCGACTAATGACTTGGAATTTGCGAGGGCTGGGAGTCAAGGTCAAGCGAGGACTGGTAATGCATGCAGTGAAGAGGCATGGACCGGCCTTAGTACTTCTGCAGGAAACACACCTCACCGGGGGGGCGTCCAAAGCGCTAGACAGATGGGGGTACACGATGGCGGTGCACTCAGACTACACGACCGGTTCCAGAGGCACAGGTATTCTAATCAGGAAATCATCACCGTTCATACTACTGAGCACTAAGGTCGATGCCCAGGGCTGTATTGCGGCGATCCATGGGCAGTGGGAGGGGAGGCTCCTGAAAGTTGTATCGGTGTACATCCCTCCGGCACTCCACTCTGTAACACTTCCGGCACTAAGTGACTTTCTCCTGACCAGACCGGAGGGGGACATCGTGGTTGGAGGAGACTTCAACGCGACAGTTGATGCCATGGTGGACAGGTTCCCGGCAGGGACCCAGGCTTGTGGTCCTTCCCGATTCCAAAGGTTCTTGACCGCCCTGGGCTTAGTGGACATGTGGAGACACACACACCCCAATGCAAGACAATACACATATCATTCCATGGTGCACAACAGTTTATCTCGGATAGACTACTTCCTGGCATTGGGAAACGGCCTGCAACACGTATATAACATCGACATTTATTTATTTATATTTATTTATTATAACATTTGTAGAGCGCGAACGAAGGCCCTAGGGCATTTCGGCGCTAATAACTGAAATGTTAAACCCACAAGGGGTGCCAAGGTGATAGTCAGGATCATTGGTTAAACAGCCAGGTTTTCAGATTTTTTCGAAAAGACCAGAGGGAAGTACTGGCCTTGATAGAAAGAGGAAGAGTGTTCCACAGCTTCGGTGCCGCTACGAGAAATCGTCTGTCACCCCAGTGGACCGTTTTAGTTCGGGGGACCACCAGGTCAAAGGAGCCGGAGGAACGCAGTGTTCTGGAAGGACAGTAGGGGGTCAAATTCTGAGTGAAGAACACTGGTCCCGCGTTATGTAAGGCCTTGTAGATCAAACACAATGACTTGAACTTGATCCTTTTCTTCACTGGGAGCCAATAGAGTTGCCGTATGATGGGGGACACTGATTGGTATTTTGTGGTTCGCCCTAGCAGCCTGGCTGCCGCGTTCTGGATGGCCTGCATTTTCATTAACACTCTCTCCTGGGCACCTAGGAACAGAGCATTGCAATAATCTAGGGTGGAGAGAACCAGGGCACTAACCAATGTTTTGGCGGCATTTTCGGGCAGGAAGGGCAGAATTTTCTTAATAAGCCGTAGCTTGTAAAAGGCTGAGGAGGAGATCTGGTTTGCGTGGGGGAGAAAATTCAGCCGGTCGTCGAACAGAACGCCCAGGTTCCTCACCTTGTTGGCCGGTTCTGGGGGCTGACCCATGGATGAGGGCCACCACAAGGGGGACCACTCCGGAGAGAGGTTGCCAAAAATGACAACCTCTGATTTATCAGAGTTTAATTTCAGGCAATTATGGGCCATCCAGCTCCCAATTGCTTGCATACCCTGATTGAATGTATCGGCTTTTTGAGGCCCGTCATTCTTGACGGAGAGGACCAATTGGGTGTCATCTGCGTAGGATGTTAGGCTCATCCCGTGTGCTCTGATGACATTGGCAAGGTCCGACACATAAATGTTAAACAGTGTCGGACTAAGGGATGAGCCTTGAGGAACACCACATGGCAGTGACAAGGGAGGTGATTCAAATGGTCCTACAGTGACAACCTGGGTCCTGTTAGCCAGGAAGGAGGCAAGGAGATTTTTAGCGTTGCCTTGAATACCTATACTCTCGACACGGTCGACCAAGGTAGTGTGGTCGACCGTGTCGAAGGCCGCCGATAGATCCAGTAGGATCAAGACAGCAGTGCCTCCCGCATCTCGAATGGATCTAATGTCATCCGCCGCCTTGACCAAGGCGGTTTCGGTTCCGTGAAATCGACGGAAACCGAACTGAGATTCGTCCAGACATTTGTTTTCTTCTATAAAGAGGGAGAGTTGTGCGTTCATGATTTTCTCGACTATTTTGGCTAGTAGTGGCAGACTCGCAATGGGTCGGTAACTTTTTGGTTCTTCTTTATCCAGGGTGGGCTTTTTGAGGAGCGGTTTTATGAGAGTTTTCTTGAGGGTGTCCGGATAGGTGCCTGTCAAAAACATGGAATTGCAAATTTCGGTAATAGCAGGAAGAACTGCTTCCATGATTGGCCGTAAAACCTTCATGGGACAGGGGTCCAGGGCTGACCCCGATTTGATGGTAGAGGTGATGTTTAATACCTGAGAGCAAGACACTTTGCTGAACTGATGAAGCGTGGGTCCGTCACAATGAGTGGGGGGCCTGTGGGAGCGCGTTGAGGAGTTGGCAAAGATCCGATAAATATCGTCAACTTTGCTGAAAAAGAACTTAGACAGAGCATCACAGAGAGCTTGGGACGGGGGAGGTGTAAGATCCATAGAAGAGCCAGCTAGTTGTTTAGTAGTCTCATAAAGACATTTATGTGAATTTTGAGCGGCTTCAATTTTGCTACTGTAAAACTTTTTCTTGGCGTCAAAGATAAGATTTTTGTATGTAGCTACCGACTCTTTATACAGGGCTTTAGCTTCCTGATTGTAGTCTTTTCGCCAGTGTCTCTCTCTGTTTCGGCATAGTTGCTTTTGTGTGCGTATTTCATCTGTGTACCACGGGGCCGAAGGGGTCGATCTGTTGCGTGACCGTTGTTTAACTTGAACCAGGTCTTTGGCTGCGGAGCTGATCCAGTTATGATATTGGGTGGTGGCCGTGTTTGGGTTAGGAGAAAAGGTGGGGAAAGTATCGTTGAGCGTGGTTTTTAGCTTGCTTTCATCTATATCATCCCATGCCAAATAAGGCTGGCGAGGGTTGGGGTTTGATTTGTTGATGAGGGAATCGCGTATTAGTAAAGTTGTCAAAATGAGGTGGTGGTCAGACCAAGTTAGAGGGAGTATTCGTTTGACTTGAAAGTCTGTGGCATTGGAGAAAATGCCATCTAGGGTGTGACCTCCTTCATGCGTGGGAGAGTGGACCAAGGGAGTGAGGCCGAAATTAGCCAAGTCAGCTGATAGCGTAGCTGTATCAGGGTTGTCAGGGGCATCAAAGTGGAAGTTAAAATCTCCCAAAATGGTGAAAGAATTGTTAAGTGCAGACGTTTCCAGCAAGGACCTAAAGGAACTAATAAAGTCGTGTCTAGGCTCTGGGGGGCGATAAAGAAGGATCCCTTTAAAGGTATATGATGGGGACAATTTAATAGCAAATTCTATGGCTTCGCAAGAAGTCTGTGGGATAATGGTGAACCTTACAGTGTAGGTGTCGCGGGCGATAATAGCAATCCCACCTCCCTTTTTCTTAATTTGCCTATCTAATCTATGGGTGGTAAACCCAGGCGGGACAGCTATGACTAGGTCCGGGTCGGAGGTTTGGCCCATCCATGTTTCTGTCATGAACAGAAGATCTATTTTGTGGTCAAGGATCAAATCATGAATGTCTTGGCTATGTTTGCCAAGCGACATCCAACCTAGGGGGATATCAGACCATTCCCCAGTGGTACTGACCCTGTCCACTCAGGAGAAATCGCGTAGAAGGGTCTTTCCCATACACGCGTCGTACCTTAAGGTCCCCGAAGTTAGAAAGACGCTCAGGAAAACAACTACTCACTATTTTGCTGAAAACACAGCATCGGTGCAGTCTCCCGCTGTTCTATGGGAGGCGTATACGACGGTCTTACGGGGACAGGCTATAACGACGATAACAGGCTATAAGCGAGAAAGGCTATTAGAATTATCCGAGCTTGAATTAGCACTACACGATGCAAACGTGGCCCACACGGCAGACCCGACGCCAGATACATCACACACTCTACTCCTACGTCAGCAGCAATATAGGGAACACTTACGACAACAGACGGCCGAACAGATCACCGTGACAACACATAGAATTTATGACATAGGGGACAAGGCAGGGAAAATGTGGGCCTGGTTGGACAAGCAAGGGGGGAGCACTAAGGGAATACAACAAGTGTACGACAAGGAGGGGAAAATGCAAACTAGCCCTGAAGAGATAGTGAAGGCCCTTGCAGAACATTTTGAAGGCGTATACACCCCAGATAGAGCGGTATCGGCGGACACAGCCCGTGCTTCCCTTAGACATATCACCACACAAACACTGGAACCGGAGGCAGTTGCGGAGCTGGAGGCAGACATCACGTCTGAGGAAATACAAAAGGCCATACATGCGTTGAAGTCAGGGAAAACACTAGGTCCAAACGGCAACCCAATAGAATGGTATCAAGCTATGTTGGAAAAACTCAGTGAGTCCCTGTTGGCAATGTACACTGAAAGCTTGAATAGGGCTGAACTCCCGTTGGATCAGCGGACTGCCACTATCGTGGCGATCCCCAAACCCGGGAAGCCACCGGCGGAGTGTACATCATACCGCCCCATATCCCTTCTCAATGCGGAGGTTAAAATACTGGCAAAGCTCCTAGCTACCCGACTGCTCACACACCTCCCACACCTGATACACCCAGACCAGATGGGCTTTATGCCCCACAGAAACACCGCCCTTAATCTGAGACGGGTGCATGGGGTACTGGCTAAGGCGAAGTCGCTCTTGGAACCGGTGGTCATATAAGCCCTGGATGCAAAGATGGCCTTCAACATGGTGGAATTGCAATACCTATTTGAGGCCCTGGCACACATGGGGTTTGGTCCTAAATTCATTGCTTGGGTTCGGTTACTATACACTAATCCCATAGCGCAGGTTGTGGCGAACGGCCACATTTCCCCTATGTTCCCTTTAGCAAGAGGCACCCGGCAGGGATGCCCCCTGCCACCGCTACTCTTTGCAATAGCATTGGAACCTCTGGCGACACTAATCCGCTCGACCCCACTGTTGAAGGAGATTACCTGGGCAGAGGGGTAGGAAGATCGTCTCTCGCTCTATGCGGATGATATGCTTGTGTACCTCACAGACCAGATCATAGCATACCGGCACTTCTGGCTTTGTGTGACGAGCATAGGAAAGCATCAGGATACACCCTTAACTGGGCAAAGTCAGAATTGTATGTACTGCTTTTTTTTTTTATTATAAAAAAAAAACAATAAACAATGGTACACGTATAAGGTATAATATTGTGCAGAAGAGACGATCTGTGACTGTAAGTTGTGCCATGGAGCAAGAAACCATGAGACAGTCGCCTTATGAGTGCATCCACCCTTATGGTAAGAATTTGCTCATTAAGAATCTTTTGGCTTCCAGTTAGAAAGCCGTCATCGAGGAGAGTCTGCGTACATCCGGAGGAAGAGAGTTCCATATTTTTGCTAAGGATGATCGGTTTCAGGAGGAGAGTAGAGGCACTTCTCGATGCCCCCACAGGATAATTTAAGTTTTTGCGCTAGATACGTGGGAGTATTGTAGTGCAGGTCTTTGTGCGTCAGGATTGCAATCTTTAGCTGGATTTGTGCTTCAAAGGTTAGCCAGTTGAGAGATTTAAGGACTGGGGATATGTGCTCATTTCATTTGGAGCCTGTAATCAGTCTTGCTGCAGAGTTCAGCGAGGCCATAAGTGGAGCAAAGGCGTATTTAGGAAGACCACAGAGAGTTGCACTGCCATAGTCTAACCTTGGTAAGACGAGAGCTTGTACCACCTGCTTGAAATCCTTTTGTGGCAGGAAGGGTTTGATCTTTCTGAGTGTCCTCATCAATTGGTTCGCTCCTTTACAAACATTGCTGATATGAGTCTTCATGCTCAGGTGCTTGTCCACTGTGACTCCGAGCGATTTCACTGAGTCTATGATGATCGTAGTGCAGTTGAGAGCCTTGAGGTGAGGCATCCAGAGATCGATCTTGGGGGTATGTTTCGGTGGAGAGATGGGCGAGAATGCCGTTTTGGAAGCGTTTAGCAGGAGATGGTTCTCCGTTAACCATCGACATGAGGATAGAATTTAGTGAGATGATGTTATCCGGTGAAGAAATTTTCAAATAGAGTTGTGTGTCATCTGCATACATGTGGAAAATAATATTCATAGAGTTAAGTAAGTTAGTAAGAGGTTCCAGGAAAGGGTTGAAGAGGATAGGAGAAAGGGCGGATCCTTGGGGGATCCCATGAGTTTTGGGGAGGGCTGAGAGAGAGAGAGTGGTTTGTCTTGAATCTTTGAGATCTGTGAAGAAGGAAGGATAAGAACCAGTGGAGCACACGATCCGAGAAACCCATTCTGTTTTGTAGGATGGATAGGAGAATGTCATGATTGACCGTATCGAATGCAGAGGAAAGGTCAAGGAGGATCAAGAGGCAGGATTCGTTTTTGTCAAGCATTTTCAGGATGTCATCAAAAATGTGTATGAGGGCCGATTCAGTGCTGTGACCCCTCCGGAAACCAGATTGATGATGGTCTAAGAGTTGATAATTCTCAATGTGAGCACAGAGCAGGGATTGGACACATATTTCAAGAAGTTTCGCTAGGGTGGAGATGTTCGAGATGGGACGGAAGTTATTGAGATCCGATTTGTCAGCATTGAGTATTTTTAGAATAGATGAGACCTGGGAAACGCTTTTCAGGCAAGTCGGGGGTGAGACAGCTAAAGAAGGGGGCAATAGGGCCTTCTTAGAGGCGAGGTCAATGGAGATGAGTCGAGAATTCTCAGTGAAAAAAGTGTCAAATTCCTCGCAAGAGGGTGGGTTCCCATTCAAATCAGAGAGGCTTGGTGCGCTAACAGATTGCTGTTTGACCAGTTCCAAGAGTTTCTTGGGGGGATTTGCTGCTTGATCTAGTTGTAATCTGAAGTAGTCAACCTTAGCTTTCTTGATCTGTTTGTTGTAGAGGCCTCTGACATCTCTCAGAAGTTTTAGTTGATCCGAGGAAGGATTGGAATGCCAGGATCGTTCCGCTGCTCTAAGGTTGCGACGTTCAGAATGTAAGTTTTCATTGTACCACGGTTTGGAAATTTTTGATGAGGTATTTTTAAGCTGGAGTGCAGCAATGTCGTCCATGATCTTGGCGATGCTCGAATTGTAGTGGTCCGTGAGAGATTGAACCTCAACCAGGTCAGCTTGGGAGGAAAGGACGAATTTACAATGAGCAGCTAGTTTGTTATGGTTTATTGATCTGAGATCTCTTTTTAGAATCTTTGATTTAAGCGGTTGAGCCTTCCTCAATATCACCTCCCTGTTAATATAGAAAAGGATGCTGTGATGGTCTGACCAATCACAAAGAGTTATGGATTCCAAGGAGATGGTTTGTACCTTGGAGATGATGAGATCGAGGATTTCCCCTTCTGTATGGGTTGGTTGGTCACAGTGCTGTGACAAATCATGATCATTTAGAAATGATTTGAGGCAGGAAACCGCTGGGTCATTGTGTTTGGACCAGTGCAGGTGGAAGTCCCCTCGGAAGATTTGTGATACTGCAGAGTCGACATTGCTAGAGATGATTTCCATTAAGTGCTCAATGAAAGGGAGATTATCTCCCGGTGGGTGGTAAAAGGTGTGAGGTTTACAGATCGGTAGGTTCTTACTTGAGATGCTGAGACAGAGATATTCGCAGGAGAAGGGGGGAGAGGACTCCACCTGAGAGATCGAGAGAGTATTCCTATAAATACAGGCTAGACCACCACCCAATTTCAGATTTCTGTCAAGCCTCATGCATGGGGGGTACTAGGAGGGCTAAAATAGGAGTAAAAGCAGGATTTAGCCACGTTTCGGTGAGGATGATAATATCTAAATCAT
The DNA here is from genome assembly GCF_964263255.1 of Lissotriton vulgaris. NCBI lineage: Eukaryota > Metazoa > Chordata > Amphibia > Caudata > Salamandridae > Lissotriton > Lissotriton vulgaris. The sequence continues at coordinate 220,940 of NW_028241570.1, forward strand.
TGTGTTGGATGAGGTCAAAGATATCAGAGGCCTGTTTACTGGCTGATCTGCAATTTAATAGTACACACTTGAGACGAAGCGGGTTAGACGGAGAAGAAGTCTGGGTGATATTCACCCTAGTGAGGTTGTCAGAAATGCTGCATCTCAGATTGCGGGAAGGATCTCTGTTCGGGTTGGGAAGGATGGAGTGTATTTGCCTCAGAGAGGTCAGGTTAGCATTGGTCCAGGAGGAGCAGGAAGAGAGATGGTCTTGAGGATCAGCAGACCCTAGGCCGGGCTTAATGCTTCTGGGGCAGGGTGGCGAGTTTGGAGAGGGAATAGATTTCGAGATGGATATGATATGAATATGAATTTTGATATGGATAGGTTACTGTTGTAACTATGCTAAAGCTTTCTTTTCTGTGTACCTTTGACTTGTGTCTACCCTGAGACTCCCAGATCCTCAATTAAGGATGACTCAAGCATGTGAATCTATGACAGATCCAATATTGGAGAAATTCTATGACAAATGCAATGGGTATCTCTGCCACACAAGGCGGACATAATGTTCATAACACTTATGAGCATATTGTGTGCCACACTAAGTATTCTGTGACACAAATTGTGGTAATCTGTTTGTCTCATTGTTGGACAATTCTACGTCACATGATTAGGATATTACATCACAGAGGTGAGACGGTAGTATACACTATTAGAAATATGCTGATAACATGGATCAATCCATTACTTTATCGAGGCTTGATTGTGGCTAAAATTATGTGTCAAATATTTCATTGTTGTAACCACACCTGGGGTGGTGGGAACACTTTTCACTTTGAAATAAAGTCCTACACAAACCTTACCCTTGCATCTGTGAAATGTTGGGTACTCTATCCATACACAGAACGCATCAGTAGAATAACCCCCCCAGGAGAATGCATGGAACACATTTTTGAAGAAAGGAGGGATATATAATTTTTCCCAAGAAACTTCTGAAATGAAAAAGAAATGGGTCTGAGATACCCACTGGAATTCTTGTTGCATCCAATATTCCTAATTTAAGGTAACATTGAAAAATTACCCATCCATTTTCCCTGCTGTATTTGAAAGGTAACAACCACAAAAATTCATTTAACAGAGAAATGCATACTTTTTATATACACTTTCAATTTATAGAAACGTCAAGTTTTATTAACAACATTTATTATTGTTTCAATACCTTAAATTTAAAGAAAAACAATTAATTTAACATTATTTTAATAATTTTCCATTGAACAAGGTCAACTTTTGAGTCTTCTAGTAACTCTTACACCCTTCGACTAATAATCCCCACTTGTCAAACTATCTGAATAACTTTCATAAAGTTTTAGTTAACATTGTTAACTTTTTACCCCAAAGCTTTTTAGCAAATAATGAAAAACACCAAGAGCACATGTTAGCTGCCACTCATAGAACACTCTCAGCTTGTGCCAAGTGGTACATGCCTTGGATCAATCATCAGCCTGAAGAAGGGGGAACCCCTGCAGCGCCAGGACCCATCAACAGCAACAACCTCCACAACATGGCCAGCTTTCACACCCAAATGACTCCTCCTTCTTTTTATTAGATAGTCTTAAAAGAAATGAGAAATTCCACTGAAACAATTTTTATAATCATGTAACAATGCTACTACTGCCTTTGAAGTCTTTGCATGTAGCACCAACGCTGAACGGCTCAGGTTGTAAGCGCTGGAGAGAACGAATGAAGGGTCTCAAGGAACTTGGAACCAATATCGCTCACCTTTAGGATTTCATTAAGACCCTGACACAATGTGGGGTTCTGCCACCTGGTAGATCCTTCTCATGTATCCCTTCCAGGAGTTTGGCCAACTTCAAATGGTGACCAAGCAGCAGGAGCGGTCTCTGGAGGAGTTTTTCTCATGCATCACTCATGCGAGTCTGGCTGATATCTGTGAAACTTTGAACTTCAGCCATAGTGTTACTTTTGTGCCATTAATAACTAGTTTTTTTTGCCAGCATCATTGAATATGAGAGGGGCAGCAAAGTCCGAAGAAGGTGACAACCATGGTTGACTTTTCATCAAAGTGATACTGGTTCCCATTTTTCCGGCTCTTTGTCCCGGCTCCCACAACACAGGCTCCAGGGATTACAAATAAGGAGCCATAGCATACAGGATCTGCAGCCCCATGGAAAAGCATGGCACCTGGGCGATGGTGTAAGACGCGGACCGCATGGGGGCCTTGAACGCCAGGAGATAGGCCACTGTGTGGAACATACGTCCCAGGAAGAAAACCAGGAAGTGTATTCTGGCCACGGTGATATTTGGCTCCAGCAGGGAGTAGACGGCCCCCAAGAAGAGGAAGGGGTAGATGTTCTCCATGTCATTGTGGTGGCATCTGCAAGAAGAGACAACAGCATCAGATCTTTATTCTCAGAGCCCAGGCGACTGCAGAAGGGCCGCGTTTTCAAAACCCCTCACTGGTGAGTAAATATTCAGCATTGCACCCTGCCACCCTGCCACCCTGCTCCCCTGCTAACATGTCACCCTGATCTACTGCCACCCTTCTCCCCTTCCACCCTGCTCCCCTGACACCCTGCTCCCCTGCCACCTTGCTCCTCTGCCACCCTGCCATCCTGCTCCCCTGCCACCCTGTTCCCATGCCCCCCTGGCCAGCCTGCCACCCTGCTCCATTGCCACCCTGCTCCCCTGCCACCCCACTACCATACCACCCTGCTCCCCTGCCACCCTGCCATCCTGCTCCACTTCCACCCTGCTCCCCTGCCACCCTGCCAGCCTGCCACCCTGCTTCCTTGCCACCCTGTTCCCTTGCCACCGTGCTCCCGTGCCACCCTGCCACCCTGCTCCTCTTCTTTCTGACCTTATGTCTACTTTTCAAACACACCTGTTCCCTCTGACAAGGCAAGGATGTTATGCATGCTTTCTTTAATCAATTCAAAGAGGGGACAGTGAAGATGATTTGAAAAAAATGCATCCAGTGCAGAGCAAAGAGGTTTTCTCCAGATCTAGGTGAAGCACGGGTGCGGTTAGGGTGGTCCTCCCGCTCAGGGAATGAAAGCTTCCTCCAGATCTGGGTGAAGCACAGGTATGGTTAGGGTGGTCCTCCCGCTCAAGGAATGAAGCTTCCTCCAGATCTGGGTGAAGCACGGGTAGGGTTAGGGTTGTCCTCCCGCTCAACGAATGAAGGCTTCCTCCAGATCTAGGTGAAGCACGGGTATGGTTAGGGTGGTCCTCCCGCTCAAGGAATGAAGCTTCCTCCAGATCTGGGTGAAGCACGGGTAGGGTTAGGGTTGTCCTCCCGCTCAACGAATGAAGGCTTCCTCCAGATCTGGGAAGTGCACAGCTCCATAAGGAACGGACATTTCGCTTCCCTGAATGAACACTTTTGTCAGATTCAGGCACAGTATACCTCAGTTTAGGACTGATCCTACCTCTCACTGAAAAAACTTTCGCCAGAAATCGAATAGTATCCCTCCCTGAAAATAAACTTTTGTCTCCCTGCAAAGCATCAGACGGCAGGGATGAAGCGCAAAGACTCCAGAGGTGGGTCGACTCTGAGGTGGCAGAAGTGACTGTGACGTCAGATATCTAGGAGACAGATGTAGGTCGCCAATTACCGGTTGGTAACGGCCGATTTCGGCCGTTACCGACCGGTAATTGGTTTTTGAGTTGTAGGGGGCCCGAATTTTACCGAATCTGTAAATTTACCGATTCGGTATGGATCTGATGGGGACCAGCTGAATGGGAAGGGGGTGTAACCCTTGAACTGAAGTGTGATGAATCATTTACCGTCAGCAGGAGACACATGGATGGATTATGATGGGGCTGTTATGGGTCGATCTCTTTAGAACTGTCATGGATGAATCTTTATAGAACTCTTATGGTGACAGAAGAAAACAGTACTATGTTCATGAATCCCCCTAAATGTTATATGTTAATATTTCTCTTCTACTTTACTTTCTGATAGCACGGCCAGAATGTATTCTAATTCACTCCAATAGACCTGTTTATATGTTCGTGGAAAGCCAGCAGCCACTTCCGCTTGTCATCATGTTCAAACTTGTCACACTGGAAATCGAAGAGGGACCAGGGATGTTTTTCACAGTGAACAAGGCTCAGTGGAGCCTAAACGCATCTGCTGATGTTTGCTGTAAAATAACAATGATAAATACACCAGTGTCTGCCTTTGGGGAGAATTTGAACATTGTGTGGGTTCCCACCCCACGCAAACGCACCCCTTCCATCACAGTGACCAGCTTATAGTGCAATGCAATGCATATATATTAAAAAGATCAGAGATCACAGAGTTTTACTCCACAGAACTCCTCTGCCTCGCTCCGTGGAGTTCCACCAGCAGCAGAGTCTATTAACCCCTTCGCTGATCAGCCTTACGCAACCCCACCCCTGCAATAAGCCTTTTTTTGGCTTTTTGGGGTAGTTCGCACTTAGGTCCCTGTCCACATAAGGTATCCATGCCAAATTTGCGTCTTTTTC